>NC_053028.1:88779944-89079944 GCF_003073215.2 Triticum urartu | reverse complement strand
GGGATATTCTCGTCTAAACCTCCTTCAACGAATAAGATCTGGATAAATTAGATCTTAACCCACACTTTACTTTTCACTTTGATCATCCCCCACCCCATCGAGATTGACGGGTGGGGCCGGGGCCACTAACCACTGAAACAATCCTGGGATAAATCATCAAACCCCTAATAAAGCTTGACAAATTATCTAATCCCCCAGGCCTTATGCTTCCATGAAAATTGTTGTGTTTATTTAAATTTTGATTTACATTACTTTTATCCTTAGTATTTATTTATAAAAACGCAACAACATTTTTCAATGCATCAATATTTTTGAAAACTCAATGACCATAAATTTTGAACATATGGACATTTCATAAATACACAAATATCTTTCATTTGAGAACTCAATAGATATCAGTATTAAAAAAGTTGATGTATAGCACAAAATAGTTATGTTACTTATGAGTGGTGTGAACATTTAACTAGTAGTGTGAATATTTTATTTGCCATATATAATTTCTTTTCATAAAGAGTGAAACATATCTCGGGAAAATCCTCAGGATCCATTTCATCGCTGATGAAAGATCAATTCTATAGGATACTCAACATTTAGCTACCAATAATAGTCTCGATCATTTGAAAGACACATTCACCAATGATGAAAACGACAAGGTTGTTAATTTATACACGATGATAAATCCCTATAACTAGACAGTTCAATGGCCTTTTCATGAATGATGGCATGTTATTATAGACCTATTTTACAAGTTCTGTTTTAACTATCATAATGAAAAAAAATAAGCATACAACTTGTTAACAGTCTCTAAATATCGCTCATTTCTAAGATACCTACTCTTGAATCTGTAGTAGACTAGAGATAGATCTTCATGGTGAGCATGCCTATTAAAGTGTTAACGAAATCAATGGCTAATAGGGTATAGAGAGATATCATATAAATACCTAGAAATAATTAATATGGGTTAAACATCAAAAGTATTCAGGAATCCTTATGTTAGGCTTTTGAATACCTTCAAATCCGCCACAAATCTAAAAGAGAAGTTGCATTCTTTAAGATCAATTTTGACAGAGCGTCTAATAAGGTATAACATAGTGCTTTTGTTTTCATGCCTCAATTGGATTTGGTGGGAAAAAATCTCGAATACGCACAATATTAAAGGGGAAGGAGGGTAAAGAACCCAGTCCACCGTATGGTGTTACAAGTTGTTACAACCCCACCTGACACCATAAGAACTCCACCCAACATGCATCAAACTATCACAAAAAAACTACTCCCCTCTCGCCCACATGGCTAAAGCACCGAAAAAACATCCAAATCTCCTTTTAGAAGGCCCACTTATCGCCATGCCCCACCTTCCTTCGCAATTCGTGAGACCACTACCGGTCGTAAGGGCGAGTCCCCTATCGAACACTACGGCATTTTGATGCATCCATAGTTGCCATAGAGGACAAGGATGAAGATGGCACGGAATTCCTTAGGTATGTATCTCCTAGCAGCTTCGTCCGAGCACCATTTCATGAGCGTGCCATTTTTTGTTGGTGTCCACTCTGGCCTGCCCAGCGGCAAACGGATCTGAGTCCACACGGTCCTTGCGGACACACACGTGAGTAGGATGTGGTCGATCATGTCCTCAACCTGCACATAGCAAGCACACTTCCTGGTGAGGCAAACCCCTCTATGCCAGTCAGCCCGAAGTCCTTCATCTATTCCGCGGTGCCAGCCATGTAAAGAAACGACACTGAAGAGGTGCCTGAGATTTCCACATGAAATCTGTGATACGTCGCAAATGTATCTATAATTTGTAATTGTTTCATGCTATTACATTATCACTTTTGAATAAATTTTATAGCAATTTATATTATTTTTCTGGACTAACCTATTAATTTAGTGCCCAAATCCACTTGATGTTTTCTACATGTTTTCGGTTTTACAGAAAATCCATATCTTGAGACGCGTATACTCATAGCAGAAATACAATTGATATAGTGTGTTGGTGCAACTATAATTATATTACATTCTTTTTCTCCTCGTGGTTTTTCAAATAACCCATTAGGGGAGGAGCGTTGTGGGCCTGGACTTTCATATTTGGATTGGCAAATTTGGGCACTTCTTATCGATGGGTAGGTTCTGAAAATGGCTAAAGCCTTCACCCCTTCCTATATATAGATGTCTCCATAATTGGCTTTCCATGCTAGAGGCATGTTAGAATTCCATGTCTAATTTGAATTAAGCTGCAACATGTTAAGCGTGCATGTTTTAGAGGTTTCCCATGCTCATTGTGTGAACTAAGGATGCTATGCTAGCACCCCTTTTTGGTACGGCCAATTACTGGTTGCTTGGCTTCTTTTACCTGTCCTTTTCTTCTATTATTATATCTTATTATCCCCCCCCCCTCCTTCTCTATATTTTAATTTTCCTTTTTTGTGTGTTTCAACAAGAAAACATTATCTTCATTTGCATTTTGATTCAAATTACTTTCACCACTTCTGTTTATTTATGAAAAAACACAACTACATTTTTGGATGTGTGAGCATTTTTTAAAATCTATGACATTTTGAACTTATGGACATTTTTTAAATACACACATATTATTTATCTGAGAGCATGAACATTTTCAGTAGATATTGTAATTAAAAAGGTGGACGTATAGTACAAAGTTGTTATGTTACTCATAAGTAGTATGACACATTTAACTAGTAGCGTGAACATTTTATTTGACATTTTTAATATGCAATTAGAGATATCTAGAGAAAAGCCTCGGGACCCTTTCACCACCGACGAAAGATCAATGATACTTGGCTTTAGCTACAAATAATAATCTCAATCATTTGGAATACACACTCATCACTCATAAGATTGACCAGGTTGTTAATTGTATGCACAATGATAAATCCCTACAAGTAGATGGTTTCGATGGTTTTTTCATGCAGAGGTGTGGGCATGTTATTATAAATCAATTTTATAGGTTCTGTTTTTGACTTTCATGATGAAAAAGGTGAACTGATAACTTGTTGACACTATCTGCATTTCACTCATTACTAGGATACTTCTGAATCTACAACAAACTACAGACCAATCTCCCTTATAAGCATGCCTATTAAAGTTTTAACAAAAATACTAGCTAACATAGTGCAGAAAAATATCATATACGTAGCAATAATCGATGTGTGTTCGTTAAAAACATAAATATTCTAGATTCTTACATTGGGCTTTTGAATACCTTCAAATCTTCCACAAATCAAAAAGAGATTTTTTTTATCTCTAGGATTGGTTAAGAAAAGGACATTTGATAAGATAGACCATTGTGCTATTGTTTTCACGCTTCAACAGTTGGATCTGGGGAAAATGGATCATGTGGACAAGGAGCATACTGAACTCTGCTATAACCCATGTTACACTTAATGGTGCGACTGGCAAAAGAATTGTTTGCAAAGGAGGTATCAGATAGGGGGATCATCTATCTCGCCTACCTTTTTGTGCTGATTATTGAAATCTTGAAAAATTCTGATCAATGAAGCTTGGCATAATGATGAAATAAAACTGTCTATTGAAGAATCTTTTGGATTGGGAAGTCCTACTATTCAATTAATATGGATGGCAGTGAACCATCATAAATATTGATCCAGATCAACTGAACAATCTTAAAGATATACTTCGAAAGTTCTTAGATTCACAAACAATATATAACTACAAATACGTACATATGCATGGATGTGTTTACTCCTTGATGGCTGGTCGTGCATGCAAATGTGCAATGCATACTTTGCTTTGTTTATGATCGTGCTTAGCTTTTTTTTCCAGAAAAATGACTATTTACAATAGAAATGGATGTGCTTAGTAGGGAATCATACTCATGTACAAGAAAAATGTCTGCATTACAAGCTCTTTTGGGATTTTGGTCTACCCATTAACTTTCCCATGAGCTTGAGTGAGTAGGTCGCAACTTCTCTTAATCTTGTATGCGGTCACCGGCCAATCAGTCTATATGAACGACGGCAGCAACTTTAGTACCACCTTGCTTACCTACCTGATGATGAGTAGATGTAAGATCTAGGCTTGAGCGCGTGAATGTTGGACAATGCAAGCGAGACAAGCTCACGTGCTTACGTGATCGAGTCCTTGTATGGTCGTTCGCTCAAAAAGTATAAATATATTTTTGTAATTCGGTCAACTGTTTGGTTTTTAGCTATATACCATGGAACCCAAAATTCAAAATGGTAGGAAATTTTCATACTGTACTAAAAATCAAAAACTATAAAACCACAAAATTAGTTCCGTTCCATCTATTTTTGGCATGGTTTTCCGGTTCAGGTTTAAAATGCAGAGAGTGTGAGTCAAGACAATAAACTTTGTCTATAGTGTCTATCAACAAAACTGATGACAAAGAAAAGGACCTAGCCCATATTATTGAGTAAAAAAGGGAATCCATGCCATATGAATGTCGTACATACAAAAAAAATGATCATTGCTATGGATATTACAATGGCATATCTCTAACCAATTCATCTTTTTTTAGATGGATTCATCTTCATTTCGACTGTTCCCTTTTGGTCATATTGTCGCAAGAGTTGGCACCTTGGACTGATGGTCATCTCAGCCATCACCCTTGCATACCATAAAAGGCGCTATTAACCACATCACTGATTAAAAATAATGATTGTCTTGAAGACATTCCCTGCCCATCTAAGTACTTAACTTCTCTAACTTCGAAATGTAATTCAATATATATTTGCGTGTAGTTTATACCGTTTTGCTAAAGCACATCTAAATATGCCCTAAGAATTGTACATCTAAATTATATATGGTTTATTTTTAGGCGAAGATTCATGTGGGTGGTTCTTTTCCTCTTTATATATGATTAAGCCATTTAGATGTGCAATAACTAGTCTAGATGTTCCCTAGACATGCCCTAGCTTATAACATCACTCTCATATAATTGTGTCAAAATTAAAAGTCCATTCTACTAACAGGTGAGTAGCAGTTATTAGAGCATCTACAACCGGGGCCTCAAATCCCTTTTCATACGCCCGCATGAAACGGCCGGGTCACTGACCGGTAAAAGAAAACCGACCCAGACGGGCGCTTCAAAACGACCTCAAATGTCTGGGCTGACCGGCAACCATCATAATCAACCTGAATATGGGGGCGGATATGGGGATGCCCGAGTGCGGCCGGGCGTGTCCTCCACGTCGGAGCTAGCCCACGCTGGCCCATCCAACCCCACATATATTCGTCCTCATCCGCTCCCCCGACCAAACCCTAGCCACTCCACTCCACTCCGTCATACAAGTTCCCATCCGGCGAACTCCGGCATCGCAGGTAGAGGATATGAGTCCTACACCTCCAGATCCGTCGACCCCAAGCTCATCTCACGCGGCTGAAAGATCGTGGATGTCGCCTAGAGGGGGGGGGGGTGAATAAGCGCTTTAAAATAACTATGGTTTAGGCTTGAATAAATGCGGAATAAACCTAGCGGTTAATTTGCCAAGCACAAAACCTAAAACAATTAGGCTCACCTATGTGCACCAACAACTTATGCTAAGCAAGATAAGCAACTATGTGATAGCAAGATATATGACAAAGAACAATATGGCTATCACAAAGTAAAGTGCATAAGTAAAGGGCTCGGGTAAGAGATAACCGAGGCACGCGGAGACGATGATGTATCAAGAAGTTCACACCCTTGCGGATGCTAATCTCCGTTTGGAGCGGTGTGGAGGCACAATGCTCCCCAAGAAGCCACTAGGGCCACTATAATCTCCTCACGCCCTCGCACAATGCAAGATGTCGTGATTCCACTAAGGGACCCTTGAGGGCGGTCACCGAACCCGTACAAATGGCAACCCTTGGGGGCGGTCACCGAACCCGTACACTTTGGCAACCCTTGGGGGCGGTCACCGGTACCCGTCAAGTTGCTCGGTGCGATCTCCACAATCTAATTGGAGACCCCGACGCTTGCTCGGAGCTTTACACCACAATGATTGACCTCCGAACACCACCGACCGTCTAGGGCGCCCAAGCACCCAAGAGGAACAAGCTCAAGGGTACCATGCACCCAAGAGTAATAAGCTTCTCAACTTGTAACTTCCACGTATCACCGTGGAGAACTCAAACCGATGCACCAAATGCAATGGCAAGGGCACACGGAGTGCCCAAGTCCTTCTCTCTCAAATCCCACCGAAGCAACTAATGCTAGGGAGGAAAATGAGAGGAAGAACAAGAAAGAGAACACAAAGAACTCCAAGATCTAGATCCAAGGGGTTCCCCTCACATAGAGGAGAAAGTGATTGGTGGAAATGTAGATCTAGATCTCCTCTCTCTTTTCCCTCAAAAACTAGCAAGAATCCATGGAGGGATTGAGAGTTAGCAAGCTCGAAGAAGGTCAACAATGGGGGAAGAACACGAGCTCAAAGGATAAGGTTGAATGGGGAAGAAGACCCCCTTTTATAGGAGCTCCCGAATCCAACCGTTATGTGCTCAGCCCGCGCACGAGCGGTACTACCGCTCGGGCAGTAGAACACGGAGAGCGGAGCGAAACAGAGTGCGGGGCAGAGCCGTATGAGCGGCACTACCGCTGGAGCCATCGGTACTACCGTTGGCCGCAACGGTACTGCCGCTTGGGATAGCGGTACTACCGCTTGTGGCGATAAGCGGTACTGCCGCTCCGGCCTGGCGGTACTACCGCTGGGACCGCGCACAATGCCTACCACGAGCACAGGGAGAAGGAACAGAGAGGAGGGCCATTGAGCGACACTATGGGTGGTGGTAGCCGCGGTACTACCGCACATAAGCGGTACTACCGCTCCTACTGCCGCTGAACCCGACACGAGAAAACCACGTCTCGAGTCGAGGCGGTACCAACGCGGAACCGGAGCCGTACTACCGCTTATGGTCATGGGCGGTACTACCGCTATGGGACAGCGGTACTACCGCTTGTGGCGATAAGCGGTACTGCCGCTCTGGCCCAGCGGTACTACCGCTAGAGCCATCATTATGCCACTTCCACGAAAGCAAGTAAACTCCACGGAAAACCAGAACTGCCATAACTTCTGCATATGAGCTCCGAATTGAGCAAACTCAAGCTTGTTGGAAACAAGACGACGAGTAGCATCAAAACAACGATTGATTATAGTAAGAAGAGGCAGGGGAGGTATGCTAACAAATAGAGGAGTGAAGCCTCCAACCGAGAAGAACCGGCATAACCTCCAACATCGAAAACATCATAGAAGAAGCATGTGAACCCCGTTTTTGATGAACTCGAGCTTGTCATCAAGATGACCATACACTCTAAGACTCACAAAGAGAACCAAACAAGAACCAAGAAAAATGATGCAAGGATGCAATGGTTTGAGCTCTCAACGAACGATACAATCAAGCTACTCATCGAGAGCCCCCCTGATAGTACGGCAATCGATCCTATAACCCGGTCTCCCAACTATCATCATGAGACCGGTAAAATAGAAAACCTATCAAGGGCAAACATTTGCCTTGCACATGGTCCACTTGAACTAGATGATGACGATCTTGACTCCCTCAAGTTGGACCACCTTTCTTGATTGTGTTGACTCGATGAAGACTAGTTGATTGCTCCCCCATACTCCACTATGGGTGAGCCACTCTTCCACACATCTTCACAAGTCCATTGTCACCACAAAGGACGACAAGCTTCAAGCATTTGATCTCTTCGTGATGCTCCACTTGAACTTGCACACCGCAACCTTTCTTGATTGTGTTGACTCGATGAAGACTAGTTGATTGCTCCCCCATACTCCATTATGGGTGAGCCACTCTTCCGCACATCTTCACAAGTCCATTGTCACCACAAAGGACGGCAAGCTTCAAGCATTTGATCTCTTCGTGATGCTCCACTTGAACTTGCACACCGCAACCTAACCCC
The DNA here is from genome assembly GCF_003073215.2 of Triticum urartu. Lineage (NCBI taxonomy): Eukaryota > Viridiplantae > Streptophyta > Magnoliopsida > Poales > Poaceae > Triticum > Triticum urartu. The sequence continues at coordinate 89,072,047 of NC_053028.1, read as the reverse complement.
ACAAAGAACCCTCACGAAGACCATGGGTTAGTACACAAAGCGTAATTGACAATGCTTACCATACCATGGGATCACTTGATCCCTCTCGGTACATCTTCTACGCTTTGATCAACTTGATTCACTTTTTGACTTAGTCTTGATCAACCTCTCACAAGACCAATCTTTAGGTAATTCCTTGAATAGCACCTTGGTCGACACAAACTCTCATTGAAACCAACACATGTACTCCAAGAAAAGCCTATGGACAAAATCTTCAAATATAACTCAAGGCAACCATTAGTCCATCGAGATTGTCATCAATTACCAAAACCAAACATGGGGGCACCGCATGTTCTTTCAGCGGCCTCGAGGAAAAGATGATCGTTTGGTTTGCGCTCCGCCGCTCCCTGAAGGAGGCCGCCTGACGGCAACGGTCGGAGTCCTTCTGTCAAGAATCAATTGCATCCTCCCAAATGGTGCATGGATCCGTCGTGAGGCGTGTCGCCGCTGCCTCACAAAAGTCGGTGCGGTCTGTCTAGCGTCTAAACGTGGGGGCGGACGTGCAACCCCTCCATTGCCCCGCTGAGCAGGAGGTGAACGCATGTGTGTCGTCCGACGCAAACATGACGCGCCATGCGAAGTAGCTGGCGCGGGAGACGGCGACAACCCTCGCAGCGGTGGACGTTGGCGAGGCGTTGTCGCATTCTCTAGCGCCCGGTACCAGTCCGGGCACTGTAACCGCGTCGTGGTGGATGTCGTGGAGGACGGATTCATCATCGATCTGACATTCATCGGCATCGTCAGGTTCCGGGCACCGACGAGAACGAGTAGGGCATGAGAGACGGCGGCGCCTTGAGTTCTGTTAGCCGGGCCATGTCTCATGTCCTACTCTACCTCGCCAGCGACTGGACCAACATTCTGAGGGGTGCAGCCGGCCGCCGGACAAGCTCAACGTAAACCTAGTTTTAAGTTGAGCTTGTCCGGAGGCCTAATACGAATTTGTGGTTTTCAATTTGAGATGACCGGTTGTGGAATCGATTGTTTGAAATATGACCCATCCGCGCGTGTTTGATGGATCAAATCTGCAAAGTCCACCTGCAGATGCTCTTAGTAGAAGCAGTGTCAGCAGACGAGGTAGTACATACAGGTACCCTGCTCACACTAATCTTGACCAAACCCTGCTCATCGGATGCCCAATTAACCCGTTCCTGCCTCATCGGATGCCTAACCAAATCCTGCCCGCCCGCCCGTCCCGACAAAGCCCTGCTCCTGTGCAAACGCCCGAACAGTACAAAGAGACAAAAATGTACCATCGGAGCATAAACAACAATATCTCTACAGCTGGAGGCACACTGCCTGCCTGTCGAGCCAAGGTGAAAAGAGCGAGCTGGTGGTAAATCTGAAAAGTGAAACCCAAATCACCCTGGCTTTTTTTTGTTGCTAGTATTCGGTAAAGCCACGTGGCTGTTCGAATGCAACAAATTTTTTCTTTGAAAGGAGGCAAAAGATTTGCCTCATATATTAATTAAGAAAAAAGAAAGAGTTAGAGGGATTACAACACCAACTTACAAAGGGACTACTCTCCCTACATGATTGAACTCAACTTATTAGCACCGGCGGCGACCCAAAGTGCCGCCTCCTCTTTGATGAGGGCTAGAATTACAAATGGCGGGGCAAACAAGTTTTTTTAGTCGCAAAGAAGAAGAAGAAGAAGAAGAAGAAGAAGAAGAAGAAGAAGAAGGATGCAACAGAAATTAGGAGGTTGGTTACGGGGTAGGCGTCACGGGGTGGGCAGTTCGTTCAAGGCAGCCGGGCTGGCTGGCTGGCTGGCTGTTGGGCGCACTCCAGTCCAGTGCAATGCAGTGGGTGATGTCGATGGACAGTAGCTAGCTAGCTACCAGATCGATCGACCGTTCGTTGGTGGTACACTGCACTGCACCACTCTATGATTCAGTGGTTGCGCCTGCACGTAACCGCAGCCATGCAAGCATGCCCTTTCCGTGGCTCAGATCCGCACACGCGCAGGCTATAGATCCGTGGTTCAGATGCCTCAAACTACTTTTTATCATGAGCATGTGTATCCGTATGCTACCGTTTTATATGCCCTAATTGCATATTGGTAGAGCAAATGATTTTTTTTACTTGGATTTAGTCATTGGTTATGGGTGCGAGGTCTCGGTCTTCCAGAGTGTATTACGAGCGCCGATCGGGCCAGCTAAAGTGATATCTCAGCCGCTGATAATACTGAAAAATCATGGTATTAGGCGCATGCTTCAACAAACCGCATCGTGGGCGAGTGAGGTCACTGGCCAGCCGAGCAAACAAAGGAGGAGATCGATCGCCCATACATGTCAACCAGCCGATTGATTGATTGATTGAGGCCTTCAAGCTGTACAAATGGCTTAACTAATCCTCCCTCCATGTCACGCAGTATACATATAAATTAACTACTCGTCCATCCTCTTTTCAAGTTCCACCGTCGACCACGATCATGTGGGGAAATCCCGGCGGCCACGGCGTGGAATCACCCGGATCGGATCGGGGGGTGAAAGACGGGGGAGATGCGCGCGTAGAGAAAGACCGACCGACAGAAAGTAGCTTGGGATGCCGGCATCACGCTAGCTGGGGGCTGGAGCCTCTGCTGGTAGTAGGATCCATCGACCCATTGGTCGATCGACGCCGACGCCGACGCGCGCGCATGCATGATTGGGGTTGGTGGCGCACCGGTTCCGTCGCGCGGGCCGGGGGCCGGGGCCGGGCGGAAAAGGGCTACTCCGCTCCAAATTGACGAGCACGGCCGCGGCCACGGACCCCATCCATCCATCCATCCCCCGATTGTCTGGGGCGCCGCGCGTCCGTCCGGTGACGGTGGCGGATCGGCGGCGCCGCGCGCACGGCGGTGGCGGTTCGCGCTTGGCCCGGACTGGCTGGCTAGGACTAGACTAGACTGGGGCCATGGACACGTAGGCGTCTTTGATTGGCTGACTGATCTGGGGAGGACCGGGCCTTTCCGTGCTTGCGCTTGCAGTTGCTGTGCAGTGAAATTTCCTTCGGTTCAGGCTGGTCATAATGGGGGAGTAAGTTAGATAAGTGTCATATGCATGACACTAGTCTAAATTACTACCTTCACAGTACAAAATAACATAGTAATAGGGTCATAGACTGCTTCATTTATTAGCTTATAGATTCATTTTGTCTCGGGAAGCGCTATATTACAGTAACATATTAAGTTACCACAAACATCTCTTTTCTCATTAAATATTTGTCACATAAACAAAATTATTTTGGGATGTGTTAAGTTACTACCTAAGAGTTCATTCATTTTGATGAAGCCACACGTGGGGCATTATTGCTCAGCTATGGTGCGTGCACTTGGGACTCGGCCTCGGCTGTCAGCCATGTGTGCGTGCTCCATCTATCTTGTTTCTTTCGTGAAACTACGTATGTACATATAGATGCATCGTCCTTCATCTTGCCAGCCCACTAGCACACGCATGATTGACTCCATTCCTGCTTGACTCGAAACAGAGCATATACAGCCGGAGTTTACAAATCCTGCCCTTCAAACACCGGGGCACCTCTGTGGACATTGACCGATCAGGTCCTACATTTGCCTTTTCACAACCAAACACCTCAATCATCATATCTCAAATTCATACAAACTCATGTAATAACGTCGATGTATTACATACATCGTCCGGCTACTCCATCACTACTAACATGCCACCGGACTATCAAAATTTGGCATGTTTGGCTATGGCGGAGATCATCCACGGCTGCCCTTGCCCTTTCCGGCACCCTTGCCGTCCTTCTCGCAGAAGTATCGGTGGACCGAGCTGAATCCGCTCGTCGCCAGAGTTGTTCTCGTCGTCGTTGTCCTCCTTCTCCTCCTTCGGTGGCAGTCCGGCCATGGCACGAGCCGTCCGATTCTGCTCTTGGCCGAGGACGCGCGTGTTCCTCCGGTGCCATTTCTTCACAATGTAGGCGCGAATGGCTTCCTTCTCCACGGCCGCCCATGCCACCGCATCAACCACCACCATTTTTGCCGCGATATGGGCCTCGGCGGCCCTTATCCTCTCCTTCCCACGGCGGGCCGTCCGTTCCCGATGGGACTCATAGTCTGCCTGACCAATGATGGAGGAGAGATTTTCCGACTGCCTGGACCACGATGATCCAGCTCTAGTGGACCCAACGCCCGTTGAGCCAACGCTATGGAGTCACGCCGGACAGATCCTTCCGTCGGTCGGGCGCTGTTCCCCGGGAGCGGCGGAGTGCAATACGGACCGTCATTACCTCCTCCAACCCGCACGAGATGACACCTCAGTCGACGGATCCAGATTGATCGGAGTCAAATCCGCTACCCGTCATGTCGTAGACGGCTGGAAATCGCTGGAGGTGAGCTTGGGTGGCATAGGGAGTTGAGGGGAGTGGAGTGTGAGGTGGCTAGGATGTCCGGAGAGCGGATGGGGAGGAATATATGCGGGGTCAGGTGCGATTTTTACGACCAATGGCAGCAGCGCTAAAACCACACAATTTGAAATAAAAATCATCCCAAAAGTTTTATCAGTTCTCAACATCAAATTATTACATAGTTTATCAAATCCACAACATGGAATGCAACATAAACTACAACAAAATCCTTGCACAATACAACAAACAAAGAAATGAAACTAGGAGGCTTGATCCCTATGCCATTTTCACCACTCCTTCATGACTTCTTTCTAAAGATCATTGCACGTATGGACCTCTCTAATGCCATGGTACACCTCCATGGAACGTCGGACTCGGTCCTCTCTTCTAATCGTCCGAGCGTGTACGCCCATCAGATGATAGAAGGTATAATTCAAATCGTGCCCACCCTCATTCCGAGCGATCATTCTGTGCATGATCACACAAGCAGTCATGATGTGCAAAAGGTTTTTCTGATCCCAGAATCTAGCCGGTCCTCACACAATAGCAATTTGGGATTACGAACTCCAAATGCCCACTCAACATCTTTCCTAGTTGCCGCTTGAGCATTGTGAAAATAGAGTTCTTTCTTACCTTAGGAGGTTTGGATTGTCTTCACAAAAGTGCTCCACTTCGGATAGATCCCATCCGCATGGGTAGTACCCATAGTTGTAGGTGCGGCCATTTGCTTCGAAGGTCACTGGTGGAGCTCCTCCGTTGGCTAACTTGGTAAAAGGAGGTGATCTGTTGAGCACATTGATGTCGTTGCAAGATCCAGGTCCCAAAATATGCATGCCAAATCCATGTCTCTTTATCGGCAACGGCCTCAAGAATGATGGTGGCATCCTTGGAGCATCCTCCGAACTGTCCGTGCCATGTTGTAGGACAATTCTTCCCCTTTCAGTGCTTGCAATCGATAGACCCAAGCATACCTGAAAACCCACGGGATTTGTTCATCTCCAAAAGCCTATGAGTATCCTGAGCACCGAGTGCTCTCAAGTACTCTAGACCGGGCATGTCAATATCTCTCGCTCAAGACCGAGCATGTTACTCTTATCCGGGCATGGCAATATCTCTCTCTCAATACGATTGTCAAGAAGGACCATTCAACAAAAAGTATTGGGCATGCATCGATGAATGTTTCATATTTCATCTTTGGTGGACAACGAAAGTAGCCTCAAATCTCTAACAAACTGACGGGGTATGATTCAAGAGATTTGTAGTCTTGGGCGTGCTATAAGGAGCAAATGAAGTACGTTCCTCCTAGCGGTTCTACCATTGCTCAATATATAGGCATTGTTGTTATTTTTTGATCGCCACATTTCCATTACTTTGAGCATTATCATCAATTTGTGAACCTGTTTGTTTTAGGACGCCATAATCCAAGCGACGTACAGATAAATGGCCAAGTCAAAGAGCAAACCATTTTGCCTCCAACATTGTTGGGTTTGTTGGAAGAGCACGTGGAATGAGAATGGCAAGTCAAAATATATGGAGGGTGCCAATTTCTCTTCAGAGATGGACGATGTCGCAAATGATGTTGATCAAGAGGAAAGGGCAAATGTGCCTAGAAGTACCATTCCACCAGCTATCATGGGTCGCCCTGACGGGAGGAAGAGAGAAAATGAGAAGCTTAAGAGAGAAGGAGAGGTGGAGGCGATGAAAAAAAAAGATCGGTGAGTTGATAAAGGCAAGAAACAAACACGGCGAGAAGAGAAAGCACGAAAAGCTAGAGATGGAGCAGAAGAAGAATGAAGAGAAGAAGGCGAGACGGGAGGTTATGCATGAGAGCAAACTGCATCAGCTGGTCACCGAGGACAAGGGGCTCCAACTTAAGATCGAGATGGAGCCGCGTGGGCTCCAAATTAAGGCAAAATCGGGCGAGAGATAACCGCATGAACACCAAGAATCAGTTTATCATGATGGATCCGAGCACAATGGATCCAGTGGCTCGATAATTTTGGGCAAAGCCGTAGAACATCACCATACGTTTGAGGAACCTCGAAGAAGAGCCCAATGCACACGTCGAAGGAGGGAACGTTGCAAATGCCGGCGAAAGGGGACGGTGCAGACAACGAAGGCATGCGATTCGGGCATTTCGCCTTCATTGGAATTGTCAAAGACCATGTACACTGCTTGCATTAATGTGTCGAATGTTAAATTTTGGCGGCCATCGAAATGTTTGAATGAGTAAAGGTGAAATTGTTCATGAAGGCTGAGATATGACGACTGTGTGTGTGCGCATAGCCGTCACGGCCTACACATCTATATGAAGCGCGCTCTGTGTGGCGGATGGTGATCATTGATATAACATGACGATTTGGTGCGGACGGGCGTGGCCATGTCCACGATAGAGGCCTGATGTGGACGCGCCGCCGTCGGTGCTCCGGCGCCGTAGAAAACCGCAGCCGATGGAGAGGCACATCCGGGGCCGGGCGGGCGGCGGCACGCTCCCCACCGTGCCCTGCCCTGCCCCGCCCCCGACACTTCCAAACATGGGCGAGAGGGTAACGTGGTCACGGCTGGCCCGCCGCAACCGCCAACCGGACGTCCATCCATGCATGCATCGCCGGGGAGCGCCAACTTGCAAAAGATGCACGTACAGTACATACAACAGTTCAAAAAAAAAAGTTGCACGTACTACTAGCGACGTGCGTACGTACGTAGGCGGGCCGGAGAGAAGGAAGGAAAGCAGCGGCGGCAGCGCAATCATTCGGCCGGCCGTGCCGCCACCGTGCGTGGCTCTGCTCTCCCACCTGCCGCCGCGATCGCGCTGTCCACGTCCGGCCGGAACGGCCGAATGATGCCAGCACCCTTGTTTCGTACGCCACCCGCCCATCGGAAGATGGTGCACTCGTTCCAGAAGGAAGGAGCAGGAGGTGAAGTTGGTCTGTGCATCCGGATCCGGTCGTCGTCACCACTCACCAGGATGAGAATACGAGAGAATACGAGACGGATGGACTGGGTCTGGGTGTCTGTCATCGACGGCGATCGTACAATTATCATATCACAGGAGTACGTCCGTAGAATACCGACGGCAGTGCCCGTTGGTCCGTGTCTCTCCGTCGCTGTTTACCTAACGTAGAACTGTTGGCCTGAAGGCGGGAAGAAACTACCGCGCGCACACGTACTCGAGACGGAGGAGCCTCAGTTTGTACACTACCACCACTCTTGTGCCGTGTGACGCTCCTAATACTAGCAGTGGGTAGTGACGAGCGAGAAGAGAGGGAGAGAGGGAGATTTCCGAGCAACTCCGAACCGCCGTAGACGTCGCGATCGCATGGATATCCCTCCCTCACTCCCTCACTCCATCCCATCGGTTGTTGTGACCTACGGACTACTAGTAGAACTGAGCTGTGATGAGATGAGATCAGTCACCAACACCCCAACAGCAAACCTCACCTCGCTTAAATAAATAAATAAAAATGAAACGACCAACTCAACACCACCAACAGCTAGAAGCAGGCCGTTCTTCTCTGTTTTCCATTCGAGAAAGACGACCGGACTTTTTAAATTCCGGCGGTAGTGCCTGCACCAACTTGATCGGACCGGCCGGCACGCATTTCCCACGGCGCCACGCCACGTGACGGCATCAGCATATGCAAAACGTACGTCCCGATCGATCTATGCTATGCGCATATGGGGGACGATCTCTTGCTCCTTGCCGTTCTGGTGGAGGTCTCACCTGCCCTCCTCCCACGAATCGCTCCCCAGATCCCGCGCCTGCACCTGCACGGCCAGCCAGGCAGAGGCCGAGGCAGATCCACGGCGGTATTGACGGCAAGGAAGACCAGCGGAAGGCACAGATCCAGCCATCTCCGGTGGCGCCGCACGTAGGAACTCGCCGCGAGCATGCATGGCATGGCAGCTGGGATCTGGATCGGTCGACCCCGTCTCCTTGCCGGAGTTGGCATAGAAAAATGCGGTGGTTTCGGCCAGACAATGATGTAGCAGAGCACATGTGCATGCCTGGATCGGGAGCGAGAGTGTCGCTGCTCATGCTCGCCTTGCTTTGACTCGCCTTGCCGGAAGTACCAGGAGGGAGAGGGTTGGGAGATAAGAAAAATGAATGGAGGAGGGTAGGAATATCTCGGGGCATATGCCACGCCAGCGACGGCGCACGGGGCCGCGGGCATATTTCATTCCGTCGGACCTCCTCCGCAAAGAGCCGGCGTTTCGCACTGGCCCGGCCCATTCTAGCGCTGTGATTCAATCTAAAAGCATCTCCAACAGCCACCGGTCGCGCCGCGCGCAAAAAACAGATATGCCATGTGCGCGCATCGTCTGATTTGGCGCGGCGCCGTGCATCCAGGAGGGACCTCCTCCGCAAAGAGACGGCGTTTCGCACAGGCCCGGCCCGGCCCATTCCAGCGCTGTGATTCCAACCCATGACTTCGTACTGATTCGCGCGCTGATTAGGGTACACTACTTTCCTTGTTCACACGCTACATGTGGACTAACAGATTTCTAATAGTCGGTGCTGCCGCAAGCCGCCGCGACAGACAACCTCTAGTGCTAGATCTGCAGCGCGATACTTAAAGAAACAAACGGCAGCGGCAAAACTTAAACACAGTTTTGCAGAAAAACTCTCAAAAACAAAAGTTCGTGTGAGGCGTCGAACCGAGGACAGCTTGCAAGTGAACAACGTCGCCAGCCACCGTAATTCCTCAGATTTGATGTCCAGAATGGCAGCCCGGTTTCTATGAACTACAAGCCGCAATAGATTTTAAAATTCTCTGGAATTTCAAACGAGATCTTCTTTTTTCTCCAAAAAGTGAATATTTTTTGAAACGTGAAAGTTTTCAAATTTCTGCACAAATATTTTAAAACTTCAACATTTTGTGAAAGCACAAACATTTTTTCAAAAAAGCGACAAAGTTGAAAATGAGAACAACTTTCCATAATGCAAAACATTTTTTGCAAAACAAGAACAATAATTGACAACTTGATCATTTTTTATATTTTTTTTCAAAATGCCGACATTTTTAGAAATACCCCGAATTATTGTTGAATTTGCGAACAAACTTTGAAAATCATGAGCATTGTTTGAATTTATGCACAAATTTGGAAACCAGGCATATTTTTGAAATTTCCAAACGTTTTCTGAATTCGTGAAAGAAAAAAATGTGAATATTTTTTATATTCCACCAAAAATTTATGAATTTGGGAACACATTTTGAAAATATGAACATTTTCTAAATTTGTGAGCAGATTGGAAAGTGGGAGCATTTTTTGAAATTGTCTAACCTTTTTTAATCTGTACAAAATAGGAGCATTTTTAAAGTTAAAATTCTAACCTTTTTGAATTTTCGAACAATTTTGTAAAAGAATCGAACAATTTTGTAAAAGAAGCGAACAATTTTTGAAATTCTAAACTTTTTTGGAAAATAATGAGCAAAAAGAGAAACAGAATTAAAAAACAAAAAGGGAAGGAAAAAGGAGAGAATAAATAAATAAATAATCAGGACAAAAGAAAAATACAAACAACGAAAAAAAGGAGAAAACCAGTTTAGGAACGTTCTACAAGATCCCAAAACCGGGGAAAGGAACCTCCTAGAAGGTCCCAAAACAGGTTACTGTAGCGTGTTCATTACGGGCCGGCCCATCTCTTTCGCTGGTGGCTCGCCTCTGTGCGGAGCAGCTACAATCTAGCGCAGAATGTGCACCTAAAAAATGGAAACTGCCGTAGAATGCGGAAGATTTTTTTTAGGGTAAAATGCGGCAGATAGGATTTTACGTGCAGTACACACACAGAGTGGAGCGGCAGGATGTTTGGGCTGGGTTGTCGTTTGCGGCCCAAGGACCAGAGCAAAGCGCACCTCTCGCAAAAGTGACCTATCTTTTTTTTTTCACCCTAAAAAAAAACTTACTAGTTTTTTTTTCCAAAGCACCGACTACAGTATAGACGAACCAATGCACGCACACCCCATCACACGCACACACTCGCATGGAATTTAATGTAGAGAGTATTTGCATTGAGCTTTAAGATTAATGAAGTCACCGCTGACGTCTTTACTATCAATGAGAACATGCCTCACATTGAAAGAATAATTCCCATCATTGAGATATACTACCTTTGTTCCTAAATGTAAGACGTTTTTGCAGTTCAAATATCTTACATTTAGGAACAGAGGTTGTACTACATAGTATCAAACATGGGCTTTTATCATGGGTCAGTTCTCATTCGTAAAATATGCCAATAGCTGAGTGTACTGGTTGCTCTACCTTTATTTTTGTATTCTGTTAGTTTCAACACTTAAATAAAAATGGCCTATCTACATCAGGGTTTTCTCCTAGATGTAGCCAAATGGCCGAGAACCGTTGTACCACAATCCGAAGACGAGACCATTTTATTACCCAATATCTTGCATATAATTGTCTCACCTTTAATGAACTTTCAATCTACCACATGTCGAACCATCCCTGTATGTTATGTCCAGGGGACTCAAGTGGCGACCTCCCACTCAAAACAATGTGCCCAAATTACCGAGTTATGTAACTTTTTGGATTCTAGAGGCCGACCTTCAAAAATTACGGGAAGCCCATTACATTGTCTTACTTGTCCAGCATCAGCTATTTTATCAAGTTTGAAAATATTCATTGAGAGTTCACCATCATAAAAGATGTCTAAGATAGTGTATTTACATGTGAAATTTCTCTTCCTTGTACTCAGCTTTCATGAGTTGTTTAAATGATCGATGCTATGTTTACTAAGCCTCAAGAGATTTTATTCTTTAAACTCAATGTAAAGCCATGACTTCTCACAAGATCAGCATATGGGATTGATTTGCAATGCTAGAATACTCCCTCCGGTCCTTTTTAGTTCGCATATAAGATTTGTTTGAAGTCAAACCTCGTAAACTTTGACTAAGTTTATAAAAAAAATTACCAACATTCAAAATGTGAAATTAACAACATTAGATGCGTCATGAATTTAGTTTTCATATTGTATAAATTTAGCATTGTAGATGTTAATATTTTTTCATATAAATATAGCCAAACTTTAAGAAGTTTGACTTCAGACAATTCTTATATGCAGAGTAAAAAGGACCGGATGGAGTACATAATAACAAAAAAGCAAAAAGACGTCTCATGCCAACTCTTTATTTTGTAATCTCACACCAAAGGATACATAGATAATTGCTCTGAAGGAGCGATAGAACACATTACAAACTATCTCATACTATTGTTTTTTTAAACCATGATATAACTAAGGATCGAGATAAAAGATAATAATAACGATAATGATGGTGATAAAGATACCGGGGGACCTCCCCCAAGCTTGGGACAAGCTCATGGGAGTGCCTTTACACATATACTCATGCTTGGTACTTTGGCGGTGTTGAAGATATTCTGCGAGCAATGATCCCACGCCGAATACGATTCTCCTCCTCAAGTGAAGCAACCTTCTCCCCCTAGGGCTTTGTATCTAGTGTAAATCTAATCTGTAGACCTTAGTGCCTTAGTGACAACATGAGGAATGCTAGTGTTCGGTTTTGCGAGCACACTTTCCTGCATGGGGCGAGGAGTGTTTTGATTAATTATACTTGACCTCTGAACTCAACAAACATATTCCGAAGTTGAGGTAGAGGGACATCTTCCTCATCGCTTGCGGCTTCTCTCGTTGGCTCCCTAAGATTAGCGGCAATCTTGTCGTCCGTCGTCCACCCGTGGTCATCTACCTATTGATAAGGGCGTGTACAACAAGTTTGTCGAGCAACATAGCTCCTAATGCTAGACTCTTGAGAAGATATGTCGATCTAGAGCTTCGGAACCCTAACAGAATTAACTCAAAACGACAACATGAAAAAAAAGTGATACGTAGATGAAAACAACAGTGAGATTTTATAGGAATTTTTACCGCGCAGAAGGAGTCACTAGGCAAAAGACGGGGCCAGGGAGGTGTCCACGGCTTCCACGAGAGGGGAGGGAGGGAGCGTCCTACCGCACGGGGCCCGTTGGGCCCGGCCCATGGACACCACCTCGGTTGCCTTGTTTACCCAAAAATTCTTATTCATTTCAAAAAACCATGGTCGAAACAGAGGTGGCGCAAGCACGACAATGCAACGAGATGGTGTGCCTGCCACACTAGATGTGGGTGGCAATGGAGGACGGTCTGGGCAGCGATCTGCAGTGTGATACTTAAAAGGAACAAACGACAGCGGCAAAACTTAAACACAGTTTGCAGAAAAACTCTCAAAAACAAAAGTTCGTGTGAGGCGTCGAACCGAGGACAGCTTGCAAGTGAACAACGTCGGCAGCCACTGTAATTCCTCAGATTTGATGTCCAGAATGGCAGCCCGGTTTCTATGAACTACAAGCCGCAATAGATTTTAAAATTCTCTGGAATTTCAAACGAGATCTTTTTTCTCTCCAAAAAGTGAATATTTTTTGAAACGTGAAAGTTTTCAAATTTCTGCACAAATATTTAAAAATTTGAACATTTTGTTAAAGCGCAAACATTTTTCCAAAAAAGCGACAAAGTTGAAAACGAGAACAACTTTTCATAATGCAAAACATTTTTCGCAAAACAAGAACAACAATTGACAACTCGATCATTTTTTCCGAAATTATAAACATTTTTTTTCAAAATGCGAACATTTTTAAAAATCCCGCCAAATTGCTTTTTAATTTGCGAACAAACTTTAAAAAACATGGGCATTGTTTGAATTTGTGCACAAATTTGGAAACCAGCCATATTTTTGAAATTTCCAAACGTTTTCTGAATTTGTGGAAGAAAAATAAAAAACTATGAATATTTTTTATATTCCCCAAACATTTTATGAATTTGGGATTTTTTTTTGAAAATACGAACATTTTCTGAATTTGTTAGCATATTGGAAAGTGGGAACATTTTTTGAAATTGTCAAACATTTTTTAATTTGTAAAAAGAAGGGAAATTTTTTAAAATTAAAATTCTAACTTTTTGAATTTTCGATTTTTTTTGTAAAAGAAGCGAAGATTTTTTGAAATTTTAAACTTTTTTGGAAAATAATGAGCAAAAAGAGAAACCGAATTAAAAAAATCAAAAAGGAAAGGAAAAAACAAAAAAGAGAGAATAAATAAATAAATAATCAGGACAAAAGAAAAATACAAATAAATGAAAAAGAAAAATCCTGTTTAGGAACATTTTAGAAGATTCCCAAAACCGGAGAAAGGAACCTCCTAGAAGGTCCCAAATCAGGTTACTGTACCGTGTTCATTACGGGCCGGCCCATCTCTTTCGCTGGTCGCTCGCCTCTGTGCGGAGCAGCTACAATCTACCGCAGAATGTGCACCTAAAAAAAGAGATTTTTTTAGGGTAAAATGCGGCAGATAGGATTTCATGTGCAGTACACACACAGATGAAGCAAAATCATTAATTAAGGAGTACTCATTGCAAAGATCACTCCACTTTCCCAAGTCACGATAAGTGGCGCATGCAACGCGCCACTTGTTGCAACCTAGGAGTTTTCCCTTTTTCGTAGATCTGTTTATTCAAAACGTTTTATCTTTTAAACCGTGCGTCCAAATCTCGAACCGTTTTCACCATTGGATTCCTCGCGTCGAGATCTTCAAAATTAGATCCCATGTTGATAGGTTTTGACGAACTTTTTTTTCGCAAAAAAAACCGGACGAAAAAAACCGGGCGAAAAAACTGAACCGGGAGCACGGTTTTTTTCTCTTTCCGAAAAAGGCACACCCGTGCCTCTCGCGAAATCACAACCGTGCCTCTCGTGAAGTAAAACCGTGATTCTCGTGGAAAGAAAAAAAACAAAAAACACGTTTTTTTTCGTTTCCGAGAGGCACGGCCGTGACTCTCGCGAAGGCACAACCGTGCCTCTCGCGAAAGCAAAACCGTGACTCTCGCGAAGGCACAACCGTGCCTCTCGCGAAAACAAAACCGTGACTCTCGCGAAAGAAAAAAAACAGAAAACACGTATTTTTTCCCTTTCCTAGAGGCACGGCCGTGATTTTCGCGAAAGCACAACCGTGCCTCTCGCGGAAGCAAAACCGTGACTCTCACGAAAGAAAACAAACAGAAAACGTGTTTTGTTTTCCCTTTCCTAGAAGCATGGTCGTGACTTTCGCGAAAGCACAACCGTGCCTCTCGCGGAAGCAAAACCGTGACACTCACGAAAAAAAAAAATCAGAAAACGCGTTTTGTTTTTCCCTTTTCCGAGAGGCACGGCCGTGACTCTCGCAGGAGTACAACCGTGCCTCTCGCGGAAGCAAAACCGTGACTCTCGCAAAAGAAAAAAAACAGAAAACATGTTTTTTTTTCCGTTTACGAAAGGCACGGCCGTGACTCTCGCTAAAGCGCAACCGTGCCTCTCGTAGAAGAAAAACCGTGACTTTCGCGAAAGAAAAATAAAAGAAAACACGTTTTTTTCACGCAAAATATTTTTTTTATCGAAAAGCTAAGAAAGACCGGGGGAAAACCAAAACATCGAAAAAACTCGAAAAAATATCATTTAAAAAGCCGAAAACGCGTGCGGAAAAATAAAAAAACAAAATCCGAAAGAAGCGTCCAGAGCGCGACAAGTGACGAATGGCTGAGAGCGCGTTAAGTGGCGCTGATCGTTGCGAGGCTCCCGAAGGAGCGCTCGTTAACTAGTTGCTCCCCAGATAGAGCGGCACGATGTTTGGGCTGGGTTGTCGTTTGCGGCCCAAGGACCAGAGCAAAGCCCACCTCTCGCAAAAGTGACTTATCTTTGTTTTTTGCAAACACACTTACTAGTTTTTTTTTCTTTCTAAAGCACCGACTACAATATAGACGAACCAATGCACGCACACCATATGACACGCACATGCTTGCATGGAATTTGACCAACCTAATACAAGTCATATATTACAAAAAATATACCAATATAAACTTCAAATGTTCTATTTTCAAACCGTATAATTTTTGTGTTATATAGTTTATATTAAGGTGATAAAATTGGCAACCTAGGTATACGCGTAGGACTTGTAAACTGAAACGGAGGTAGTATTTGCATTGAGCTTTAAGATTAATGAAGTCACCGCTGACGTCTTTACTATCAATGAGAACATGCCTCACATTGAAGGAATAATTCCCATCATTGAGATATACTACCTTTGTTCCTAAATGTAAGACGTTTTTGCAGTTCAAACGTCTTACATTCAAGAACAGAGGGTGTACTACATAGCATCAAACATGTGATTTTATCATGGGTCAATTCTCATTCGTAAAATATGCCAATGGCTGAGTGTATTGGTTGCTCTACTTTTTTTTTTGTATTTTGTTAGTTTCACCATTTAAAATAAAAATGGCCTACCTACATCGGGGTTTTTTCCTTTTTTTTTGAACAAACAAATGGCGCACCAGGCGCCCATACTATTGCATTAATCTGAGAAACAATTTACACATAAAAGTACAAATCCCTGCATTTGAGTGTGCATTAATCTCTGAAGCAGGGGACAATGCCCTCTAGTATGAACAGGATTAGTGCAACTAAACCTATGGATAGGAGAAGCTACATGATCCTGTGTGATTGCTAACCTTGCAACTTCATGCGCTATGTTGTTTTGATCTCTGTTAACATGGTAGAGGTAGCCAAATGGCCGAGAACCGTTGTACCACAATCAGAAGACGAGACCATTTTATTCCCCAATATCTTGCATATAATTGTCTCACCTTTAATGAACTTTCAATCTACCACATGTCGAACCATCCCTCTATGTTATGTCCAGGGGACTCAAGTGGCGACTTCCCACTCAAAACAATGTGCCCTAATTACCGAGTTATGTAACTTTTTGGATTCTAGAGGCCGACGTTCAAAAATTACGGGAAGCCCATTACATCTCTTACTTGTCCGGCATCAACTATTTTATCAAGTTTGAAAATGTTCATTGAGAGTTCACCACCATAAAAGATGTCTAAGATAGTGTATTTACATGTGAAATTTCTCTTCCTTGTACTAAGCTTTCATGAGTTGTTTAAATGACCGATGCTATGTTTACTAAGCCTCAAGAGATTTTATTCTTTAAACTCAATGTAAAGCCATGACTTCTCACAAGATCAGCATATGGTATTGATTTGCAATGCTAGAATACATAATAACAAAAAAGCAAAAAGACGTCTCATGCCAACTCTTTATTTTGTAATCACACACCAAAGGATACATAGATAATTGCTCTGAAGGAGCGATAGAACACATTAAAAACTATCTCATACTATTGTTTTTTTAAACCATGATATAACTAAGGATCGAGATAAAATATAATAATAACGATAATGATGGTGATAAAGATACCGGGGGACCTCCCCAAGCTTGGAACAAGCTAATGGGAGTGCCTTTACACATATACTCATGCTTGGTACTTTGGCGGTGTTGAAGATATTTTGCGAGCAATGATCCCACGCCGAATATGATTATCCTCCTCAAGTGAAGCAACCTTCTCCCCCTAGGGCTTTGTATTTGGCGTAAATCTAATCTGTAGACCTTAGTGCCTTAGTGACAACATGAGGAATGCTAGTGTTGGGTTTTGGGAGCACACTTTCCTGCATGGGGCAAGGAGTGTTTTGATTAATTATACTTGACCTCTTGAACTCAACAATCATATTCCCAAGTTGAGGTAGAGGGACATCTTCCTCATCGCTTGCGGCTTCTCTCATTGGCTCCCTAAGATTAGCAGCAATCTTGTCGTCCGTCGTCCACCCGTGGTCATCTACCTATTGATAAGCGCATGTACGACAAGTTTGCCGAGCAACATAGCTCCTATTGCCAGACTCTTGAGAAGATATGTCGATCTAGAGCTTTGGAACCCTAATAGAATTGACTTGAAACGACAACATGAAAAAAGGTGATACGTAGATCAAAACAATAGTGAGATTTTATAGGAATTTTTACCGCGCAGAAGGAGTCACCGGGCAAAAGAAGGGGTCAGGGAGGTGTCCAGGGCTTCCACGAGAGGGGAGGGAGGGAGCGTCCTACCGCACGGGGCCCGTTGGGCCCGGCCCATGGACACCACCTCGGTTGCCTCTTTTACCCAAAAATTCTTATTCATTTCAAAAAACCATGGTTGGAACAGAGGTGGCGCAAGCACGACAATGCTACGAGATTGTGTGCCTGCCACACCGGATGTGGGTGGCAACGGAGGACGGTTTGGGCAGCGACATCAGGCAACAAAAGGGTTGGAGGAAGACCGCAGCGAAAAGGATATTTATTTTCGAGGCGACTAGCTTAGATATGGTTAATAATATAGCCGTCTACTGGCTATATGATGTTGCCATGTCATAGATAGTCATTACTTGTAGCGCTCATACAATAAGGTTTGCTATAAGAGTACTACTTTTCTTCACCTTTTCTATTTTTTTCTTCACATTTATTGTATCTACCTAGAAGCGCACATATAGCTAGGCTCTTACACGAGAGCCCACTCCTCGAAGGCAGATTTTTGGTTTGTGGGGACATCTACACCCTATATGTATTTTCTTTAGTAATTCAACAAAAAGTCAAAAAATCCTGAAAATATTTTGGAAATAAACTTGACCTTTTATTGTACCCATGAGAAAAAATCCACAAAAAATATCTCCCTTTGACTTCTTTTCAAAAAGACAAATTTTTGGCCAAAATAGTGTGAATAGTGGCCTATAATAGCAAATATTTTTTGCCTTTTTTGCTATGAAGTAAACTTTGTTTTTTTCATGAAAATTTATATACTAGTCCAAAAGTAAGTCAAGTTTTTTGTCAAAATAGTTCTTACCTTTTTTACTTTTTATTTAAATATTAAAAATAATCCCCATATAGGGCGCATATACAACCAGGAATCAAAGTGTCATTAGTATAGAAAACAAACCTTATGTTTGGATCATTAGTCCCTGTTTGATTTTGACCCGGGAATAATGTGACCATCAGTCCCAGTTCCAACGGCTAGGAGTGGTCGATGGCACAAGCATCATTAGTCCCAATTCATTTTGTACTTATAGTCCCTGTTTGTGATACAAACCAGGACTAAAGGGGTGGGGCAGGCTGGCGTCAGGCTAGGGCCCCCACGAGCCCATTAAGTCCCGGGTTGTATCAAAAACCGGGACTAAAGATGTCCATATATAAACCCTTCGTCCAGCCCGAGCCCATTCTCTCTGTTTTCCCCTTTCTCTTCTCTATTCTTCCCCTTGCTCGAGCTCATCCTCCAATTTTGCCAAGATTTGTCAAGATTTGAAGGCACCGCATCTATCCAAGTGTTCACAAAGGTTAGCAACTTTGTCCTTTCATCTCTCATTGCTAGATTAGCTTGTGCAATGCTCTATAAGTATAGTGATTTGTGGGTTTTAGTTTGGGAGTAATTATGTGTGAGTTTACTTGATTTATATGCAATTTGAGCTGAAATTAACTTCTTAGTTTGCATATGTGTAGGTGTGGTTTACTTAGTGCCTTTCCGTCCCCGTCCTAACCACCGTACCCACACCGTCCCGCCGCCGGCACCACCTTGGTGAGCCTATTTTTCTTATCCTTTTTATAAAAAAAAAATCTTATTTGTATGATTTAGATAGTTACTTGTATGATTGTTTTTATACATAGTGCCATGGTCTTGATATCCATCCCCGTCGGCCCTCGTCCGGTTTATGATTCAGATGTGGTATATTCTCTTTTACAACTATTTGTTGCATTTCGCGTTTATGACAATTATGCCCATCAAGTTGACATAGATATTTTTATCTAGGAGGTATGTGAACCGGAAATTGCAACCGACCTTCTTGTCGAAAAGTTAAATTTAGTTGAAAAAGAAAACTAGTGTATGAAAGAAAAAATGAAAAGAATTGAACAAGAGAGGATGAAACTGGAGTTGTATGTTGCTGATGTCGTCGGTGATCACAAGATCAAGATGGATGCAATGCGCTTGAAGATTAGGAAGATTAAAAAAATATGACGTTAATAAAGAGGCTTGGTATCACTACGCTGTCGGATCAATTGTTACCTTAGTTGCGATCTTGATCGCATTTGTTGTTGCATTTAAATGCTTTAGCTAGATAGTTGCATGTTTTTTTATGAGAATAAGTGTGTATGAACTTTATGTATGAATTTGTATTAATTTGGTCTTTTCAGTGTTGTGTAATGAAGATGAGCCGGCAATGGATGTACGATGAGCGACGCTCTCCCATGTCGTGCATACTTTTATGCTTGTGGCCAAACAGGCGCGATGGTTTTATGTGTTGTCCCTGTGCTGTCTGTAAGAATGATAAGAATTACTCTAGCTCATAAGACATTCATGTCCACCTGTTTACGTCTGGTTTCATGTCCGGCTATAACTGTTGAACCAATCACGGTTTCATGGCAGATATAGAGACGACCATGATCAAGACGAGATCATGTTCGACATCATACGCTCTCCGAACCCAGAGAATGGACCTGAAGATGACGGCTCACAATATCTGAACAATTTCGGTGAGGGAATATTTGAGGAAGAACCAAGAGACGAAGGGCACACAACAATGTCTGTGCAGGCGTGTTGCTCCTCTACGAGCCGCCTGCCGGCAATTTGCTCCTCCGCGAGCCGGTGCTCGTCGAGGAGGTGGAAGTTGTACCTATGGTCCCCTGCGTTTGCCGCAACGGCCTTTGTTCTTCCAACACCATGCCGATGTAGTGTGCCCGCACCTCGCCGATGGTGATGCTGGCATGGACAGGTGAGGACAGTGGTGCCGGTTCGTCATGGGCCACCTCTTCCATTGGCTCATCCGCAATGCCGATGATCTATTTCTTTCATCTGCCCGTGATCTCGAGGCTATGGCGGGTGTGGTGCAGATAGGAGATAGGGAGCATAGGAGGTGGGATGTGACTGTTCCCGAGTCTAGCTTTTAAATAGCAAACGGATGCAAGGCCAAGCGGTGAAGTGTTTAATGGTGGCCGGCAGATGGACGGACAAGTGGCGTTTGCATGCAAATGCCGGAGTAGGTTTCTCGACAACCGCACATATTTAATGGAGGGAGGCAGATGGACGGGTACAGTTTGAATGCTGAGAGAGGCGTGTGGACTGGGAAGCGGCGCGGACGGTGCTCTCGGCCCCGCGTTGCTTCAACACCTGTTCCAATGAGAAACAACATCTGCTTTGGGTCGGCATGAATGCGAAGCTAATCGTTTTGGACGAGAAAGGAAGATAGTGTGGGAGAGGGTTCTGTGGGCCAAGGTTTGTCGAACGCGTGCGTGGCAGCAGTTCGGACGCCTTGAAAGCCCTCCATCCCTCAGTTTGCGAAAAAGGACGTCCAGACGGGTCCGTAGACGAATACGGTACTGTGTTGGATGGCAAAACACGTCCATACTGTGCGGTCCAGACGGATGCTAGTGGTTCGGGTGTGTCCAAATACATCCGTGAGCGTTTGAGGGGCCGGATTTGCCATGTCCAGCTGTAGATGCTATAACACCACTATCCTAGGAACATAATATAATCCGAGCTCCACATGTAGCAAGTATCACACAAATATACAACATTTTCTGCATCTTAATTCTACATCCAAATTTTTGAAAAACAATTAAATATTTTTAACTCCGTACGTATCCATGGTTACGTGCCGTGCTCTATCCGAAATCACAACAAGCTCTCTCAAAAAAACTTTACAACAAAGTCAAGCACGACTCGAATCCGGTTTCATCAAAGGAAGGAAATCCGAAACCAGCAAGTATCTGTGTCTGAAGTCGGTACACACAACCTATAAATAGGCACGGCATATCCAGGTCGCAATCCCCAACGACGACGCAGCGTGCGGGATCGCAGCGATTATGGATCCACAACGCATCGTCTACGGAGACTTCCCCGCGGACGTGCTGGCGAACATCCTGATGCGCCTCCCGCCCAACACCCGCCGCCGTCTCCGCCTCGTCTGCCGGCACTGGCGCCACGTCGTCGGCACGCGCACGGCCACCAGCCTGCGGAGCCGCGCCAAGACACTCTTCGCCGCCACGGGCTCAGCCTGCGTCATCGACAACCTATGGGCTCCATGGAAGCCTAGAGAGCTGTGGCCGGAATTCATGGCAGACCACTACAAGCACATGAGCGTGGTCGGCACCTGCAACGGCCTCGTCTGCCTCTGCGATGACCGGGAGCTCGGCGGCGCCATCACCGTGGCCAACCCCGCCACCGGCGAGGCGCTGAGCCTCCCACCGCTGCCACCACCGCGTTTTGATGATCAAAGCACGTGCTACGATAGGAGCTGGCACGCGGCCTACAGCTTCGCCTACCTCCCGACCTCGGGGCTGTACAAGGTTGTCCACGTCCCCTGCCACCTGGACCGGTCCGTTTACGACAGGGTGCACGTTATTACACTGGGGGAGGCTTCGTGGCGGGGTGTGCCGGCCGGCTCCGGCGCGAGATGTAGCCTCGGAGACAACGTCATCAGCGTCGACGGCGTGACGTACTGGACCACGCCGGAGGCTGACAAGGTCATGTCGTTCGACCTCGAGCACGGACGCTTCACGTCCATTAGGTCACTACCCTCCGTAGTGTTGTCCAGCTCCAAAAACGGCGGCAGCTGGCACCTAGGAGATGTGCACGGGAGGCTGGCCATCGTCTTTACCCAGCTCCCGCCGGCAGTGGAGAGGACGGAGGTCTGGGTAATGCAGGGTCGTACGGTGGGGCAGATCAGGTGGAGCTGCTCGCACATCATTCAGACGAGAACGCCGCCATACCGGCCGCGGGAGCCGTCATCGAGAACCAAGATGCGGCGTCTCACGTGGCCGCTCCTCGTCCAGGACGAGCAGATCCTCACATGGGAGTGGTCGTTGTATGAACGAGATCATGTCTTGTACAGGCACAAACCGATTGACGACCACACAAGGAAGGCGAAGCACGGCGTAGTGGATATCAGCGAGAGGAATCGGGGGACGGTGGTTGCCGACATTAACATGTTGCCGCACCGCAACGACCGCCGGACGTTCGCCTACGTGGAGACCAAGGAACCGTTGAGTGCCTACGGGTCTCTTGTATCACCATTTCCACTTTACATACAATCATCATCGTCGTCATTATCCCGCTCTAATCTTCCAACAAAGCGCGGAAACTACCAGCGTAGCCATTGAAGAGCTCACCACCTCGCCCTTGTGAGCTTGTTCGCAGGAAAGAGAACATATTGGCCAGATGTATGTTTTTTTAAATAATTTGGATTGATTGCCAAATGTGTCACGTGGTCAGACATATGTTAAATGGTTGTTAACCATATGTCAATTTTTCATGCCATATGTTAGATTTTTCAGTAGATTGTTTAGTTATAAATCTCAATCGATATCAATTGAGTTGTCAAAGAAGCAAAAGGACAAAAAAAAATTGCAAAATCTCCTTTGCTAATATCAATTTAGAGTTTAGTTAATCTCAATCGATTGACATCTAGCCTCGTCTATTTTCTTGCGCTACTTTGTTTTATTGATTAAAATAAGGCTTTCCTATGATTTTCTATTACCATAGACTTCTAGTTAACTAAAAACAGGAAACAAACCAGTCACAACTCTCATCATTATATGTTCCAAAAAACATAAAGCCAGATCGAAAGACAACCTTTTTTTTATCCGCAAGAAAAAAAAGACAACCTTTTTTTAGTACCAAAAAGCTTTAGTCAAAAATCAATATGGCGAGGAATACATAGATGATCCGGAGGATCGCACAACCATACATATTGGCCCCTATCTAGACTAGTTGCCATCCTAGCTAGGTTATGGGGCTCACCATTACAAATGCGCTGCTCAAACTTAAACGAACAAGACTGAAAGTTTGTAACTCTATCACTAGTGTCCCTCAAAATCATGCAGTAGGGACCTAAGAAAACCGAAGCCTGAAGCTCCTTCACGACTCCCAGACACTCTGTTGCTACATTAATTTTGTGTACATGCAAGTCCTCAGCCAACGCCAAGGCCTCCCTGCATGCACGAGTTTCTAGTGTTTGGGGGGGGGGGGGCTGTCTGAAACACCCGTTAGCACCACTGCCGATGCTCCGAGAAACCGGCCCTCCTCATCCCTGCAACCGCCGCCACTGCCCCCTTATTTGTTGTCTTTACTACATCACCGTCCACATTGATTTTGGTTGTACCAGCATCCGGTCTGATCCACCTTGACAGTTCAGTTACAACACTAGATGGAGCTCGTCCAAGTTGCATGACGTGATATTTCCTAATGAACATGTGTAGACCAGGCACTATGGAACTCCTCCTCATGTATCGCATGACATCGCGCCCACCATCACTAGTAGAAAACAAACCTTAGGTTTGGATCATTAGTCCCAATTTGATTTCGGCCCGGG
Source organism: Triticum urartu (assembly GCF_003073215.2). Lineage (NCBI taxonomy): Eukaryota > Viridiplantae > Streptophyta > Magnoliopsida > Poales > Poaceae > Triticum > Triticum urartu. Next base: position 89,048,394 of record NC_053028.1, on the reverse strand, counting down.
ACTAATGCGACCATTAGTTCTGATTCCAATGGCTAGGAGCGATCGGGGGCACAAGCATCATTAGTCCCGGTTCATTTTGTACCTATAGTCCCAATTTGTGATACAAACCGGGGCTAAAGGGGTGATGACAGGCTGGCGTCAGGCTGGGGCCCCCACGAGCCCATTTAATCCCGGTTTGTATCACAAACCGGGACTAGAGGTATACCTTTAGTCCCGGTTTGTATAACCAACCATGACTAAAGATGTGCCTATATAAACCTTTCGTCCAGCCCAAGCCCATTCTGTCTGTTTTCCTCTTTCTCTCCTCTATTCTTCCCCTAGCTCGAGCTCATCCTCCATTTTTGCCAAGATTTGTCAAGATTTGAAGGCACCCCATCTATCCAAGTGTTCACAAAGGTCAGCAACTTTGTCCTTTCATCTCTTATTGACATATTAACTCGTGCAATGCTCTATAAGTATAGTGATTTGTGGGTTTTAGTTTGAGAATAATTATGTGGGAGTTTATTTGATTTATATGCAATTTGAGCTCAAATTAACTTCATAGTTTGCATATGTGTAGGTGTAGTTTACTTAGTGCCTTCCTGTCCCTGTCCTAACCACCATCGATCGCCCGCACCGTCTCGTTGCCAGCACCACCTTGGCGAGCCTCTTTTTCTTATCATTTTTATAAAAAAACTTATTTGTATGATTTAGATAGTTACTTGTATAATTTTCTTACTTGTATGATTGTTTGTTATACATAGTGCCATCGTCTTGATATCCGTCCCCGTTGGCCCTCGTCCGATTTATGATTCGGATGTGGTATATTCTCTTTTATAACTATTTCTTGCATTTCGCGTTTATGAAAATTATGCCCATAAAGTTGACATAGATATTTTTATCTAGAAGGTATGTGAACCGGAAATTGCAACCGACCTTCTTGTCGAGAAGTTAAATTTAGTTGAAAAAGAAAACTAGTATTTGAAAAAAATTGAAAAAAATTGAAGAAGAGAAGTTGAAGCTGGAGTTGTATGCTGTCGATGTCGTCGATGATCACAAGATCAAGATGGATGCAATGCGCTTGAAAATTAGAAAGATTAAAAAATGTGTCGTTAATAAAGAGGCTTGGTATCACAACACAGTTGGATCAATTGTTATCTTAGTTGCAATCTTGATCGCATTTGTTGTTGCATTTAAATGCTTTAGCTAGATAGTTTTATGTTGTTTTTTATGAGAATAAGGATGTATGAACTTGTATTAATTTGGTCTTTTCGGTATTGTGTAATGAAGATGCGCCGGCAATGGATGTACAATGACCGACACTCTCCCCAGTTCATTGATGGCGTGCATACTGTTCTGCTCATGGCTGAGGCAAACAAGCATGATGATTTTATGTGTTGCCCATGTGTTGTCTGTAAGAGTGATAAGAACTACTCTAGCTCAAGCATGATGATTCACGAACACCTGTTTATGTCTGGTTTCATGTCCGGCTATAACTGTTGGACCAAGCACAGAGAAAGAGGGATTCTAATGGAAGAGAATGAAAAAGAAGAGGATGATGACAACTATCATAGGTTCCTTGAATACGATGGTACTACAATGGGGGAAGAAGCTGAAGAAGAGGCATCAGATGAGCCCGTTGATAATCTTGGTTAGGCCATTGCTGATGCAAAGAGAAAGTACGCAAGTGAAAAGGAGAAGTTGAAGTTGCAGCGCATGTTAGAGGATCACAAGAAATTGTTGTACCCAAACTGCGGAGATGACAAGAAAAATCTTGGTACCACACTGGAATAACCCACCTAGCATGGAAGATACTGACAGCCTCCAGTCGCTACATGAGCGATTCGGGCATACAAAACAGATTATTATTTGAAGGTTTAGAGTTTGGGATATGAAAATTTACTTGGAACGGAAGGTAAATACCGTATATAGATAGGTATGGTGGAATCATATGGAATGACTTTGGGTTTAAGGAAGTGGATGCACAAGCAATATTCCGGCTTAGTACAAATGAAGGCTATCGGAAGGATTAGGGAGCGACCAACTAGAGAGCGACAACGGTCATAAACATGCATTGAGGTTAATCGACATTGAATGCAAGCATGAGTAGGACATAAATCACCATGAACATAAATATCGTGGAGGCTATATTGATTTTGATTCAACTACATGTGTGAACATGTGCCAAGTCAAGCCACTTGAATTATTCGAAAGAGGACACCATCCTATCATACTACATCATAACCACTTTAAAAGCATGTTGGCACACAAGGTAAACCATTATCCACTCCGACCTAATTAAGCATGGCATGAGTAACTATAATATTTAATTGTCATTGCAAACATGTTTCATTAATAATGGGTTGAATCAAGAACGATGAGCTAATCCTATTTACAAAAACAAAATAGGTCGAGTTCGTACCGGTTTTTCTCCATATCAATCATTTCGTCATATATCGTCATTATTGCCTTTCACTTGCATGACTGAGCGGCGTGAATAATAATAAGTGTGCACGTGGATTGGACTAACCTGGAGTCTGCAAACATTTATTCAAATGAGAAGACAAGCTAATATGGGCTCTTTGTTAGATCAACAATAATGCATATGAGAGCCACTCAACATTTTCATCATGGTCTTCTCCTCACGGCCCAAAGAAAAGAAAAGAATTTCGAAGAAACACGCTGAAATATTTTTAGAGTTTTTGTTTTTCTGAAGAAAGTAAAAACGAAAATGAGAAAAACTATTTACACGGGAAAGCTCCCAACAAGTGAAAGAAGAAAGAGAAATCTTTTTGGGTTTTCTTTTAATACTACGACTAATTGAACAAGAAAGAAAAACTAAAAAGAAGCGAGAAATATTTTTGGATTTTATCAAAGTTTTTCGAACACACAAGAAGAAAGCAAGAAAAATGAACTAACATGGATAATACAATGAAAAAGTATGGACACCGACAACTGAAATGAATGTGTGATACATGAATGTAATGTCGGTGAGAAATACATACTCCCCCAAGCTTAGTCTTTTGGCCTAAGTTGGTCTAGGGCCAAGGCTCAAAATAACCCTTTCCTCGATACGGCGGAGGGTCCTGAGGGTTCCATTGGTTGGCGAACTCCTGTGGCTTCCACTGATAAATAGGCTCCTGATACGGATCAGGAACTGATGCTGGCTCAGGTGATGGTGGTTGTGTCAGCCTCCAGTGCGTGTAAATGTGCTCGGGCATAATGGTGTACCTGCCTGAACGAATATTGAACAAAGAAGGAGCATGCAAGGTAATAATCTCACAAGTACCCTGACTAAATACTAAGTTGTAGAGGAGTCGCCTATCATCATATTTGGCAATAAAATCATGTGCTATCATACTAACATAGTTTAAATATTTAGTTGGTAACAACATCTCCTCCTTCTCATCATGCCTAATGGGTATCTCAAAATGTTTTGCAAGGCGGGAGGCATAGACACCTCCAAAAATAGTACCCTTCGAGCGGTTCATGTTCAACTGTCGAGCAACAATAGCGCCCAAACTAAAAGTTCTTTCAGCATATAAAGCATGGCGCAATATGGCAAGGTAAGGGGCACCGAGGCCTCCACTCTCCCCATGACCAATCAAACGTCTCCCAGAAAATAATGAATAATAGCGTAAAACAGGAAAAGTGTAAACTAGCCACTCTCGCTTCCGACACCCCTCTCTCTTCCCCCATAGTAGTTTCAGTAAGGAAATCCGCCACATCCCTAGGACGTGGCTCACTGATGCTGCCCTCATAAGGTATTTTGCAAACATCGCAAAAATCAAATAATGTCATCTCCTTAGGCTCATCATACAAACGAAATTCTACCGTGGGTGGTGATTTCCTAGGATAAAAATGAAAGTTTTGCACAAAGGTATTAGTGCATAGGAGGTATTGATCACACTTGGAGGAAAGGAAGGAGACCTACATTCTCTGCCATATAATAGAAATCATCATAAATTCTAGCCTCTCTCAAGAATGTGTCGCTTGGCCACTCACACGGCTGAACCTCTGCAGCACGAGGAAGGTTGTACTTGGGTTTCTTCTTCTCCTCGTTTTCATTCCCTTCCAAATTTCAGCTCGAAGAACCCCTTAACCACCTCCTCATGGTTTTTTCTTTTCTCGAAGGACAATCTCCCAAATCAGTTTCAGAAACGGAGCTCCGAGGAAGGAGATCGAAAATGGCAGCAAAATGAGCAAGAGCACGGGTTTGAGCAATGGTGTGATTTTTTCTAGAGGAAGACGAAGTGGATGGGTGCTGGAATTCAGTGCCAAAATGTAACACCCATGATGCGGCTATATCTCTCACATGTCGAAGCACGACTTAGAGGCATAACCGCATAGTAGGCATGTCGCAAGAGGGGTAATATTTACACATCCCATGTACTGAATAAGAAAGGGATAAAGAGTTGGCTTACAACCGCCACTTCACACAATACATAATTATAGCATTACATCATCCAGAATACAATCAAGGTCCGACTACGGAACCAAAATAAAAGAAGACCACCCCTAATGCTAGATCCCCGATCGCCCCGACTAGGCTCCACTACTGATCAACTGGAAACGAAACAACACAACGAATATGTTCTTCATCGAGCCCCCACTCGAGCTGGGTTGCGTCACCTGCACTGGCATCATCGACACTTGCAAGTGTTTGGAAGTATCTGTGAGCCACGAGGACTCAGCAATCTCACACCCGTGAGATCAAGACTATTTAAGCTTATGGGTAGGAAAAGGTAGTGAGGTGGAGCTGCAGCAAGCACTAGCATATATGGTGGCTAACTTACGCAAATGAGAGCGAGAAGAGAAGCAAAGCATGGTCGTGAACTAGAAGTGATCAAGAAGTGATCCTGAAACTACTTACGTTTAAACATAACATGAGACCGTGTTCACTTCTCGGACTCCGCCGGAAAGAGACCATCACGGCTACACACGCGGTTGATGCATTTTAATTAAGTTAAGTGTCAAATTTTCTACAACCGGACATTAACAAATTCCCATCTGCCCATAACCGCGGGCACGACTTTCGAAAGTTCAAAACCCTGCAAGGGTGTCCCAACTTAGCCCATCACAAGCTCTCACGGTCAACGAAGGATATTCCTTCTCCCAGGAAGACCCGATCAGACTCGGAATCCCGGTTACAAGACATCTCGACAATGGTAAAACAAGACCAGCAAAGCCACCCGATGTGCCGACAATCCCGATAGGAGCTGCACATATCTCGTTCTCAGGGCAACACCGGATGAGACATCCTACGAGTAAAACCAAACATCAAGTTTCCCCGAGGTGGCCCTGCAGTCTACTCGGTTCGGACCAACACTTAGACAAGCACTGGCCCGGGGGGGTTTAAAATAAAGATGACCCTTGAGTCTGCAGAACCCAAGGGAAGGTGATAGGTTGTTAGTGCAAATGTAAAACCAAGATTGGGCCTTGCTGGAGGAGTTTTATTAAAAGCAAACTGTCAAGGGGTTCCCATAACACCCAACCGCGAAAGGGACGCAAAATCAAGGAACATAACACCGGTATGACGGAAACTAGGGCGGCAAGAGTGGAATAAAACACCAGGCATAAGGCCGAGCCTTCCATCCTTTACCAAGTATATAGATGCATTAATTAAATAAGATATATTGTGATATCCCAACATATCCATGTTCCAACATGGAACAAACTTCAGCTTCACCTGCAACTAGCAACGCTATAAGAGGGGCTGAGCAAAGCGGTAACATAGCCAAACAACGGTTTGCTAGGACAAGGTGGGTAAGAGGCTTGACATGGCAATATGGGAGGCATGATATAGCAAGTGGTAGGTATCGCTGCATAGAAAAAGAGCGAGCAACTAGCAAGCAAAGATAGAAGTGATTTCGAGGGTATGGTCATCTTGCTTGCAAAGTTCTCCGAGTTGACGAAAGCTTGATCCTCGTAAATGTACTCAACGAGTACCTCGATCACGTACTCGTCTCCCGGCTCTACCCAAGGCAAGAACACAAGCAAAGGAAACGATAATCAACCATGGTGCAATGCGCAAGCAACATGATGCAAAACATGGCATGATATGTGGGATGTGATATGCAATGCATATGCGAGCTTGAAAGCACAAGTGCTCCCTGGGTGGTTTTGGTAATTAATGTCAACATATATCTTGTTGGACTAACACTTTTACCTAGTATGTTTCAGATAAGTTCAACAATGGAGTGGCATGGACTAGAGGATGTGGAACCCCTTCAAGATGCTAAGGACAAAGGATTGGCTCAAGCTTCAAGATCAAGACTCTACATTTTCTATTTTAGTGATCCAAGATCACATCGAGTCTATAGGAAAGCCAATACTATCAAGAGGGGATGAGGTGTTTCTTAATGGATTGCTTGCTCAAAGTGCTTAGTGATATGCTCCAAAACCCTCAACCACCTTCCCACATCCACATATGACCTAAACCAAAAGTCAAACTCGGCCCCATCGATTCTATCTATCCGGCGCCATCGAGTTTCACATGTCATAGCCACTGCACAAACCCTAGCAAATCGGTTTCACCGATAGGGATCTCGGTCTCACCGAGATGGGATTGTAATATCTCTGTGTATGTCCATTACCAAAATCGGTCTCACCGAGTTTGAGCAATCGGTACTACCGATATTACAATGCAAACCCTCTGGTTAGCTTATTACCAAAATCGGTCCCACCGAGTTTGTGTAATCGGTCTCACCGAGTTTTCCTGGCCAACTCTCTGGTTAGCTTATTACCAAAATCGGTCCCACCGAATTTGTGTAATCGGTCACACCGAGATTACGTTATGCCCTAACCCTAACCATATCGGTCCTACCGAGTTGCATCTCAGTCCCACCGAAAATCCTAACGGTCACTAGGTTTTCTGAATCGGTCCGACCGAGTTTAACCATTCGGTCCCACCGAGTTTGGCAAATTGTGTGTAACAGTTAGATTTTGTGTGGAGGCTATATATACCCCTCCACCCACTCTTCATTCGTGGAGAGAGCCATCAGAACATACCTACACTTCCAATACACATTTTCTGAGAGAGAACCACCTACACTTGTGTTGAGGTCAAGATATTCCATTCCAACCATATGAATCTTGATCTCTAGCCTTTCCCAAGTTGCTTTCCACTCAAATCTTCTTTCCACCAAATCCAAATCCTGTGAGAGAGAGTTGAGTGTTGGGGAGACTATCATTTGAAGCACAAGAGCAAGGGGTTCATCATCAACACACCATTTGTTACTTCTTGGAGAGTGGTGTCTCCTAGATTGGCTAGGTGTCACTTGGGAGCCTCCAACAAGATTGTGGAGTTGAACCAAGGAGTTTGTAAGGGCAAGGAGATCGCCTACTTCGTGAAGATATACCGCTAGTGAGGCAAGTCCTTCGTGGGCGACGGCCGTGATGGAATAGACAAGGTTGCTTCTTCGTGGACCCTTCGTGGGTGGAACCCTCCGTGGACTCGCGCAACCGTTACCCTTCGTGGGTTGAAGTCTCCATCAATGTGGATGTACGATAGCACCACCTATCGAAACCACGACAAAAACATCCGTGTCTGCAACTGCGTTTGAATACTCCAAACCCTTCTCTTTACATTCTTGCAAGTTGCATGCTTTACTTTCCGCTGCTCATATACTCATTGCATGCTTGCTTGATATGTATTGTGTTTGTTAAACTTGTGCTTAAACTCCACTTAAACTTAAGAATATTAAAAACTGCAACTTTTGGCACTTAGTGTCTAATCACCCCCTCTAGACACCTCTTCTCGATCCTTTCAGAGCTCCGGAAGGAAAAGATTGAACCAGGCCTCAACTTGGCAATCCAAGAGGGCCGCTGGAAAGATGAGTTGATTTCGGTCGAAATCGATATAAAGATCACCGGAATCGGATGCACGGTTTGCAAATGGCAAGCAAAACAAGAATGGCACAATTCTGCGATTAACAGCACGATGCCATCTAAAATACAACAAGAAACTAAGCTACTGCACTCCAACATAGCAACAAAGCACATGGCAATGATCTACTCAAGATGCTTAACAAAATATGAGCAGTGAGCTATGGCTAGATCACACAAGAGAAGTTTCAAACAAGCATGGCAAAAAGGCAAAAGATATCAGCATCACAGACTTAGTGAAAATAACATGTCAAGAATTAACATCAGGAAGCAATGTTTAGAGCAAAATAACAACATGCTACAGGATCAGAACATAGCAATACAAGGCATGGAATGAATCTACTCAAAGCATATAACAAAATTCCCTTACTGACCATAAGCCAAAAAGGATCAGAAGATATGATGGAACCCATGTAAACATAGCAAGTTTCATTAACAGATTCAGACTTAGCAGAAAACTGGACATGGCAAAAACAGAATTATGAAGGCATGTTTGCGAGCTCGATTCACTCATCACAAGGCATTTCATGACAATCTAAGCATACTACCAGCAAGAAGACATGTTCATGAAGCTAAACAAAGCAAGAACAAACTCATAGCATGCATGGATCAACTACAACAACCTTGGCAAAATTGATTAACACGTAAACAATCTGCCAGGAACATTTTATAGCAAAAGTAGAGTAAGATTAAGTCATGCTAGGGCACTCCATAAATTCAAACAGGGGCATGGATGGATAGAGAACAACCATATGCCCAAATCATCCTTACTGAACATACTCAAAAGAAGCATGGATCTCTCTGTAGCAACATGAATACATGGCTTAAAAATAACAGCAGGGAAATGACTTAGTGAAATTCTAAGTCCCTGAAATCAGCAATATCACGAGAGCTACTTTGCATACTTGTGCTAGTCACCACATTGATCATCTTATATGTTCCGGGACATTCAAAACATTTTTGAAGTCCTGGTTCTAAGCCGTAAAGCATGGTGCACTAAACTATCAAGTAGTCATCATACCAAGCTTTGCCAAACGTTCATAACGTCTGCATCTGCTCCTGCAATAGGTCCGTCACCTAGCGGTGCATCAAGGACACAATTCTTCTGTGCAGCAATGAGGATAATCCTCAAGTTACGGACCCAGTCTGTGTAGTTGCTACCATCATCTTTCAACTTAGCTTTCTCTAGGAATGCATTAAAATTCATCAGAACAACAACACGGGCCATCTATCTACAACAACATAGACATGCAAAAATACTATCAGGTACTAAGTTCATGATAAATTGAAGTTCAATTAATCAAATTACTTAAGAACTCCCACTTAGATAGACATCTCTCTAATCATCTAAGTGATCACGTGATCCATATCAACTAAACCATGTCTGATCATCACGTGAGATGGAGTAGTTTTCAATGGTGAACATCACTATGTTGATCATATCTACTATACGATTCATGCTCGACCTTTTAGTCTCAGTGTTCCGAGGCCATATCTACATATGCTAGGCTCATCAAGTTTAACCCAAGTATTCTGCGTGTGCAAAACTGGCTTGCACCCGTTGTATGTGAACATAGAGCTTATTGATACGTCTCCAACGTATCTATAATTTTTGATTGCTCCATGCTATATTATCTACTGTTTTGGACTATATTGGGCTTTATTTTCCACTTTTATATTATTTTTGGGACTAACCTATTAACCGGAGGCCCAGCCCAGAATTGCTGTTTTTTGCCTATTTCAGTATTTCGGAGAAACAGAATATCAAACGGAGTCCAAACGGAATAAAACCTTCGGGAACGTGATTTTCTCACCGAACGTGATCCAGGAGACTTGGACCCTACTCCAAGGAGTCAAAGAGGCGGTCACAAGGGTGGGGGGCGCGCCCACCTCCCTAGGGCGCGCCCCCTACCTCGTGGGCCCCTCGGTGCTCCACCGACGCACTCCTTCCTCCTATATATACCTACGTACCCCCAAACGATCAGAACGGGAGCCAAAACCTAATTCCACCGCCGCAACTTTCTGTATCCACGAGATCCCATCTTGGAGCCTGTTCCGGAGCTCCGCCGGAGAGGGCCGTCATCACGGAGGGCTTCTACATCATCATAGCCTCTCCGATGAAGTGTGAGTAGTTTACCTCAGACCTTCGGGTCCATAGTTAGTAGCTAGATGGATTATTCTCTCTTTTTGGATGTCAATACAAAGTTTTCCCCCTCTCTTGTGGAGATCTATTCGATGTAATCTTCTTTTTGCGGTGTGTTTGTTGAGACCGATGAATTGTGGGTTTATGGTCAAGTCTATCTATGAATAATATTTGAATCTTCTCTAAATTCTTTTATGTATGATTGGTTATCTTTGCAAGTCTCTTCGAATTATTCGTTTGGTTTGGCCAACTAGATTGGTAGTTCTTGCCATGGGAGAAGTGCTTAGCTTTGGGTTTGATCTTGCGGTGTCCTTTCCCAGTGACAGAAGGGGCAGCAAGGCACGTATTGCATCATTGCCATCGAGGATAACAAGATGATGTTTATTTCATATTGCATGAATTTATCTCTCTACATCATGTCATCTTGATTAAAGCATTACTCTTTTTTTAACTTAATACTCTAGATGCATGCTGGATAGCGGTCGATGAGTGGAGTAATAGTAGTAGATGCAGAATCGTTTCGGTCTACTTGTCACGGACATGATGCCTATATACATCATCATGCCTAGATATTCTCATAACTATGCTCAATTCTGTCAATTGCTCAATAGTAATTTGTTCACCCATCGTAGAATACTTATGCTCTTGAGAGAAGTCACTAGTGAAACCTATGGCTCCCGGGTCTATTCTCATCATATCAATCTCCATCACTTTAATCTTGATTTGCTTTTTTACTTTGCCTTTTACTTTTTACTTTGCATCTCTATACCAAAAATACCAAAAATATTATATCTATCAGATCTCACTCTCGTAAGTAACTGTGAAGGGATTGACAACCCCGAATCGCGTTGGTTGCGAGTAGCTATCGTTTTGTGCAGGTACGAGGGACTTGAGTGTGGCCTCCTACTGGATTGATACCTTGGTTCTCAAAAACTGAGGGAAATACTTACGCTACTCTGCTGCATCATACCTTCCTCTTCGGGGAAATCCAACACAAGCTCAAGAGGTAGCACTTATCACTCCCGATCATCACGTGGTGTCTCGGCACGACGAACCGTAGAAACGGTGCATACTTAGGGAGAACACTTATACCTTGAAATTTAGTGAGAGATCATCTTATAATGCTACCGTCAAACTAAGAAAAATAATATGCATAAAGGATAAACATCATATGCAATCAATATAAGTGATATGATATGGCCATCATCATCTTGTGCCTTTGATCTCCATCTCCAAAAAGCACCGTCATGATCACCATTGTCACCGACTTGACACCTTGATCTCCATCGAAGGATCGGTGTCGTCTCGCCAACTATTGCTTCTACAACTATTGCTACCGCCTAGTGATAAAGTAAAGCAATTACATGGCGATTGCATTTCATACAATAAAGCGACAACCATATGGCTCCTGCCAGTTGCCGATAACTGTGTTACAAAACATGATCATCTCATACAATAGAATTTTAGCATCATGTCTTGACCATATCACATCACAACATGCCCTACAAAAACAAGTTAGCATCCTCTACTTTGTTGTTACAAGTTTTACGTGGCTGCTACGGGCTGAGCAAGAACCGTTCTTACATACGCATCAAAAACCACTACGTAGTATAGTGATTGCTTTTTAATCTTCAGAAAGAACCCTGTTCATTGAAACCGATTCAACTAAAGTTGGAGAAACAGACACTCACGAGCCATCTGTGTGCGAAGCACGGCAGTAGAACCAGTCTCGCGTAAGCGTACGCGTAATATCGGTCTGGGCCGCTTCATCCAACAATACCGCCGAAGAAAGAATCAACTACTGACGGCAAGCAATATGTATATACCCACACCCACAACTCCTTTGTGTTCCACTCGTGCATATAACATCTACGCATAAACCTGACTCGGATGCCACTGTTGGAGAACGTAGTAATTTCAAAATTTTCCTACGCACACGCAAGATCTATCTAGGTGATGCATAGCAACGAGAGGGAAGAGTGTTGTCCACATACCCTCGTAGACCGAAAACGGAAGTGTTATGACAACGTTGTTGATGTAGTCGTACGTCTTCATGATCCGATCGATCCTAGCACCGAAGATATGGCACCTCCGCGATCTGCACACGTTCAGCTCGGTGTCATCCCTCGTACTCTTGATCCAGTTGAGGCCGAGGGAGAGTTCCGTCAGCACGACGGCGTGGTGACGGTGATGACGAAGTTACCGGCACAGGGCTTTGCCTAAGCACTACAACGATATGACCGAGGTGTGTAACTGTGGAGGGGGGCACCGCACACGACTAAGAGATTGGTTGTTGTGTCTTTGGGGTGTCCCCTGCCCACGTATATAAAGGAGGGAGGAGGAGGACGCCGACCCTAGAGGGCGCGCGCCAAGTGTGGGGAGTCCTACTAGGTCTCCCAAGTCCTAGTAGGATTCCCCTTTTCCTTTCCGGAGTAGGAGAGAAGAAAGAGGGAAAGAGAGAGGGAGTAGGAAAGGGCAAGGGGGGGGGGGCGCTGCCCCCTTTCCGCTAGTCCAATTCGGACCCATGGGGGCGCGCGTCTCCTTCCCTTTGACCCGCCTCCTCTATTCCTGTATGGCCCAATAAGGCCCAATACTTCTCCCGGCGAATTCCCGTAACTCTCCGGTACTCCGAAAAATACCTGAATCACTCGGAACCTTTCTGATGTTCGAATATAGCCTTCCAATATATCGATCTTTACCTCTCGACCATTTCGAGACTCCTCGTCATGTCCCCGATCTAATTCTGGAATCCGAACAAACTTCGGTCATCAAATCACATAACTCATAATACAAATCGTCATCGAACGTTAAGCGTGTGGACCCTACGGGTTCGAGAACTATGTAGACATGACCGAGACACATCTCCGGTCAATAACCAATAGCGGAACCTGGATGCTCATATTGGCTCCTACATATTCTAAGAAGCTCTTTATCGGTCAAACCGCATAACAACATACGTTGTTCCCTTTTTCATCGGCATGTTACTTGCCCGAGATTCGATCGTCGGTATCCTCATACCTAGTTCAATCTCATTACCGGCAAGTCTCTTTACTCGTTCCGTAATGCATCATCCCGCAACTAACTCATTAGTCACAATGCTTGCAAGGCTTATAATGATGTGCATTACCGAGAGGGCCCAGAGATACCTCTCTGATACACGGAGTGACAAATCCTAATATCGATCTATGCCAACTCAACAAACACCATCGGAGACACCTGTAGAGCATCTTTATAATCACCCAGTTACGTTGTGACGTTTGATAGCACACAAGGTGCTCCTCCGGTATTCGGGAGTTGCATAATCTCATAGTCTGAGGAACATGTATAAGTTATGAAGAAAGCAGTAGCAATGAAACTGTAACGATCATAATGCTAAGCTAACGAATGGGTCTTGTCCATCACATCATTCTCCTAATGATGTGATCCCGTTCATCAAATGACAACACTTGTCTATGGTTAGGAAACATAACCATCTTTGATAAATGAGCTAGTCAAGTAGAGGCATACTAGGGACACTTTGTTTTGTCTATGTATTCACACATGTACTAAGTTTCCGGTTAATACAATTCTAGCATGAATAATAAACATTTATCATGAAATAAATAATAACTTTATTATTGCCTCTAGGGTATATTTCCTTCATAGTTGGTATTTCTACATCTCCTAGTTTATTTGGTATTCCACCCTTAAATGTATAATTAGCAAGCATGGTGGAAATTTCAGCTTCTGGAATCTTTCTTTTATTTGTAACAATATCTTTCATATACTTAGCATAAGGAGACATTTTCAGAATATTAGTCAAACGCACACACAAAAAGACAGGTCTAAGCATTTCAACAAAGCGCTCAAATTCTTCATCATCCTCTTTCTTGGATGGTTTAGGAGGAAAGGGCATGGGTTTCTGAACCCATGGCTCTCTTTCTTTACCATGTTTCCTAGCAATGAAGTCTCTCTTATCATACCTTTTATTCTTAGGTTGTAGGTTATCAAGATCAACAGCAGGTTCTATCTCCACATCATTACCATTACTAGGTTGAGCATCAATATGAACACCATTACCAGATTGTGTTTCAGCATCAGAAACAAAAATACCATTTGGGTTCTCAGGTGTGTCTACAGTAGGTTCAGTAGAAGCATGCAAAGTCCTATCATCTTTCTTTTTCTTTTTATGTGGACTAGGTGCATCAGTATTAATTCTCTGAGAAACTTTCTCAATTCGCTTAGGATGCCCTTCAGGATACAAAGGTTCCTGAGTCATTTTACCACCTCTAGTCACAACTCTAACAACAGGATCATTCACCTTATTATTCATCTCATTAAGCAAAGCATTTTGTGCCTTGAGAACTTGTTCTACTTGAATTTTTACCATAGAAGCATGTTTACTAACAATCTTGAGATTATTAACAGTTCTACACATATAATCACCCAAGTGTTCAAGCATAAAAGCATTTTGTTTCAATTGTCTACTAACATATGCATTAAAGTTTTCTTGTTTAACAATAAAGTTATCAAATTCATCCAAGCATTGACTAGCAGATCTATTATAAGGAATATCACCTTCATCAAATCTATAGCGAGAATTTACCTCTACTACCTCTATTGGGGTATTGAGACCGTGTATTTCTTCAATAGGTGGTAAATTCTTAACATCTTTAGCTTTAATACATTTTTCTTTCATAGATTTATTTGCCTCTTGCATATCTTCAGGACCGAGAAATATGATGCCCCTCTTCTTCGGAGTTGGCTTAGGAGGTGGTTCAGGAAGAGTCCAATCATTATCATTACTCAATATATCGTTCAATAATTCTTCAACTTGTTCAACAGTTCGTTCCCTGAAAACACAACCAACACAACTATCTAGGTGGTCCCTAGAAGCATCGCTTAGTCCATTATAAAAGATATCACGTATTTCATTTTTTCTTGAGAGGATGATCAGGCAAAGCATTAAGTAATTGGAGAAACCTCCCCCAAGCTTGTGGGAGACTCTCTCCTTTAATTTGCACAAAGTTAAATATTT
Source organism: Triticum urartu (assembly GCF_003073215.2). NCBI lineage: Eukaryota > Viridiplantae > Streptophyta > Magnoliopsida > Poales > Poaceae > Triticum > Triticum urartu. The sequence continues at coordinate 89,033,368 of NC_053028.1, read as the reverse complement.
CCTGTAGAGCAGGAAAATATTTTCTAGAGAAATAGTAAATCATATCCCAGGGACTACGCACACAACCAGGAGAAAGAGAATTAAACTATATCTTAGCATCACCCTTTAATGAGAAAGAAAACAACTTAAGAATATAGTAATAGCAAATTTTTTCCTCATGAGCAAATAGGGTGGCTATATCATTCAGTTTAGTAAGATGTGATACAAGAGTTTCAGATTCATAACCATGGAAATGATCAGATTCAACCAAAGTAATTAACCCAGGATCGATAGAGAATTCATAATCCTTATCAGTAACAAAGATAGGTGAAGTAGAAAACTTAGGATCATATTGCATTCTAGCATTCAAAGATTTTTCTTTCAACCTGACTAGTAGTTTCTTAAGATCCTCTCTATCTTTACAAGCAAGAAAGTCCCTAGCTACCTATCCATCCATAAGATAACCCTCAAGTAAAACAGGAAGTTCATATCTAGGAGAGCTAGGTCTAACAGGTGTTTCAAAGTGTTCAGTTTCAATAATTTCATCAGTTTTAGAAATATCACCAGTTTCAACATTCTCAATATCTTTAGCTCTAGCAAGTTGTTCATCAAGAAATTCACCTAGTGGCACGGTCTTATCAAGCAAGGTACTACCGTACTAGTATCATCATAAGCATTATTCATAGCAAAAGTAGCATCATCAATTACTTGCGACATATCACAATTAATAGCAGGTGTAGGTGTCGCAAGCTTACTCAAAACGGAAGGTGAATCAAGTGCATAGCTAGATGGCAGTTCCTTACCTCCCCTCGTAGTAGGGGGGGAAAATCTTGTTTTTGGTATCTTTCAAATTCCTCATAGTGATCAATAGATATAAATCCCAAGTGACTCGACAAATAAAGTTATGCTCCCTGGCAACGGTGCCAGAAAAAGGTCTTGATAACCCACAAGTATTGGGGACTCCAACAGTTTTCAAGGGTAGAGTATTCAACCCAAATTTATTGGTTTGACACAAGGGGAGCGATGGCTCGTGTCCGCGTCAGTATTTCACCGAAGAGGAAGGGATGATGCAGCATAGCTACGGTAGGTATTTCCCTCCGTTAGGAAAGCAAGGTTATCGAACCGTAGGATAACCAAGCAACACTATGTAAACGGTACCTACACACAAAGAACAAATACTTGCAACCCGACACGTGAGAGGGGTTGTCAATCCCTCTCGGGTAAAAGATAGATTGGTTTGTATGATTTTGGATAAATAGATCTCGCGATAAAACAAAATAAATAAATAAAAAGTGTAGCAAGGTATTTTTGGGTTTTTAGAATAATAGATCTGAAAACAAAAGCAAATAAAAATTTATCTCAAAGCAAATATGATAATGAATAGACCCAGGGCCGTAGATTTCATTAGTGGCTTCTCTCGAGAAAATAGCATACGGTGGGTAAACAAATTACTGTTGGGCAATTGATAGAACCTCAAATAATTATGACGATATACAGGCAATGATTATTATATAGGCATCATGTCCAAGATTAGTAGACCGACTCCTGCTTGCATCTACAACTATTACTCCACACATCGACCACTATCCAGCATGCATCTAGTGTATTAAGTTCATGGAGAAACGGAGTAATGCAATAAGAACGATGACATGATGTAGACAAGATCTATTCATGTAGGAATAGAACCCATCTTGTTATCCTTAATAGCAATGATCAATACGTGTCTTGTTGCCCCTTCTGTCACTGGGAAAGAACACCGCACGATTGAACCCATCACAAAGCACCTCTTCCTATGGCAAGAAAAATCAATCTAGTCAGCGTAACTAAACCAAAGATTCGAAGAAGAAATACGAGGCTATAAGCAATCATGCATATAAGAGATCAAAACTCAAATAACTTCCATGGATAAAATAGATCTGATCATAAACCCAAAGTTCATCGGTCCCAACAAACACACCGCAAAAGAGTTACATCAAATAGATCTCCAAGAGACCATTGCATTGAGAATCAAAAAGAGAGAAGAATCCATCTAGCTACTGCCTACGGACCCGTAGGTCTACAATGAACTACTCACGCATCATCGGAGAGGCACCAATGAGGATGACGAACCCCTCCGTGATGGTTTCTAGATTGGATCTAGTGGTTTTGGAACTTGCGGCGGCTGGAATTGTGTTTTGTCGACTCCCTTAGGGTTTTTGGATTTTGCGGGTATTTATAAAGCAAAGAGGAGGTGCGGGAGGCGGCTGCTATGTCTTGAGCTTGCGTTGGTTTTCCCCGAAGAGGAAGGGATGATGCAGCAGAGTAGCGTAAGTATTTCCCTTGGTTTTTGAGAACCAAGGTATCAATCCAGTAGGAGGCCACATGCAAGTCCCTCGTACCTACACAACACAAAGAGCTCAACGCAACCAACGCGATTAGGGGTTGTCAATCCCTTCACGTTCACTTACAGAAGTGAGATCCGATAGATAATATTTTTGGTATTTTTGATATAAAGATGCAAAGTGAAAAGTAAAAGGCAAAGTAAAAACAAAACAAGATTAAAGTGATGGAGATTGATATGATGAGAATAGACCCGGGGGCCATAGGTTTCACTAGTGGCTTCTCTCGAGAGCATAAGTTTTCTACGGTGGGTGAACAAATTACTGTTGAGCAATTGACAGAATTGAGCATAGTTATGAGAATATCTAGGCATGATCATGTATATAGGCATCATGTCCGTGACAAGTAGATCCGAAACGATTCTGCATCTACTACTATTACTCCACTCATCGACCGCTATCCAGCATGCATCTAGAGTATTAAGTTAAAAACAGAGTAACGCTTTAAGCAAGATGACATGATGTAGAGAGATAAATTCATGCAATATGAAATAAACCCCATCTTGTTATCCTCGATGGCAGAAACAATACGTGTCTTGCTGCCCCTTCTGTCACTGGGAAAGAACACCGCAAGAGATCGAACCCAAAGCTAAGCACTTCTCCCATGGCAAGAACTACCAATCTAGTTGGCCAAACCAAACGGATAATTCGAAGAGACTTGCAAAGATAACCAATCATACATAAAAGAATTTAGAGAAGATTCAAATATTGTTCATAGATAGACTTGATCATAAACCCACAATTCATCGGTCTCAACAAACACACCGCAAAAGAAGAAGATTACATCGAATAGATCTCCACAAGAGAGGGGGAGAACATTGTATTGAGATCCAAAAAGAGAGAAGAAGCCATCTAGCTACTAACTATGGACCCGAAGGTCTGAGGTAAACTACTCACACTTCATCGGAGGGGCTATGATGATGTAGAAGCCTTCCGTGATGACGGCCCTCTCCGGCGGAGCTCCGGAACAGGCCCCAAGATGGGATCTCATGGATACAGAAAGTTGCGGCGGTGGAATTAGGTTTTTGGCTCCTGTTCTGATCGTTTGGGGGTACGTGGGTATATATAGGAGGAAGGAGTACGTCGGTGGAGCACCGAGGGGCCCACGAGGCAGGGGGCGCGCCCCCTACCCTCGTGAGCGCCTCCGGTACTTCTTGGAGTAGGGTCCAAGTCTCCTGGGTCTTATGCGAGAAGAAAATCACGTTCCAAAAAGGATTTTTCTGTTTGGACTCCGTTTGATATTCTGTTTCTTCGAAACACTGAAATAGGCAAAAAAACAGCAATTCTGGGCTAGGCCTCCGATTAATAGGTTAGTCCCAAAAATAATATAAAAGTGGAAAATAAAGCCCAATATAGTCCAAAACAGTAGATAATATAGCATGGAGCAATCAAAAATTATAGATACGTTGGAGACGTATCAGGCATCCCCAAGCTTAATTCCTGCTCGTCCTCGAGTAGGTAAATGATAAAAAGAGAATTTTTGATGCGGAGTGCTACTTGGCATAATTTCAATGCAAAATTTCTTAATTGTGGTATGGATATTCAGATTAGAAAGATTCAAGAAAAAATTTCATATTGACATAAAGAATAATAACACTTCAAGCATACTAAAAGAGTAATTATGTCTTCTCAAAATAACATGGCCAAAGAAAGTTATCCCTACAAAATCATATAGTCTGGCTATGCTCTATCTTCACCACACAAAGTATTTAAACCATGCACAACCCCGATGACAAGCCAAGCAATTGTTTCATACTCTAACTTTTTCAAAACTTTTTCAATCTTCACGCAATACATGAGCGTGAGCCATGGACATAGCACTATGTGGAATAGAAGGGTGGTTGTGGAGAAGACAAAAAGAGGGGAAGATAGTCTCACATCAACTAGGCGTATCAACGACTAAGGAGAGTCCCATCAATAGATATCAATGTGAGTGAGTAGGGATTGCCATGCAACGGATGCACTAGAGCTATAAGTATATGAAAGCTCATCAAAAGAAACTAAGTGGGTGTGCATCCAACTCGCTTGCTCACGAAGACCTAGGGCAATTTGAGGAAGCCCATCATTGGAATATACAAGCCAAGTTCTATAATTAAAAATTCCCACTAGTATATGAAAGTGACATACCGAGAGACTCTCTATCATGAAGATCATGGTGCTACTTTGAAGCACAAGTGTGGTAAAAGGATAGTAACATTGTCCCTTCTCTCTTTTTCTCTCATTTTTTTATTTGGGCCTTTTCTCTTTTTTTATGGCCTCTTTTTTTTCGTCCGGAGTCTCATCCCGACTTATGGGGGAATCATAGTCTCCATCATCCTTTCCTCACTTGGGACAATGCTCTAGAAAATGATGATCATCACACTTTTTTTTTCTTACAACTCAACAATTACAACTCGATACTTAGAACAAATATGACTCTATATGAATGCCTCCGGCGGTGTACCGGGATATGCAATGAATCAAGAGTGAAATGTATGAAAGAATTATGAATGGTGGCTTTGCCACAAATACGATGTCAACTACATGATCATGCTAGCTATATGACAATGATGGAGCATGTCATAATAAACGGAACGGTGGAAAGTTGCATGGCAATATATCTCGGAATGGCTATGGAAATGCCATGATAGGTAGGTATGGTGGATGTTTTGAGGAAGGTATATGGTGGGTGTATGATACCGGCGAAAGGTGCGCGGTATTAGAGAGGCTAGCAATGGTGGAAGGATGGGAAAAAGTGCATATAATCCATGGACTCAACATTAGTCATAAAGAACTCATATACTTATTGCAAAAATCTAGAAGTTATCAAAGCAAAGTATTACGCGCATGCTCCTAGGGGGATAGATTGGTAGGAAAAGACCATCGCTCGTCCCCGACCGCCACTCATAAGGAAGACAATCAATAAATAAATTATGCTCCGACTTCATCACATAACGGTTCACCATACGTGCATGCCACGGGAATCACAAACTTTAACACAAGTATTCTTTAAATTCAAAACTACTAAACTAGCATAACTCTAATATTATCACCTCCATATCTCAAAACAATTATCATGTTTCAATCTTCTCTTAGTATTCAATGCACTCAAAAGAAAATTTCACATATCTTGAACACTAAGCATATTTATATTAAGCAAATTACCATGCTATTAAGACTCTCAAAATAATTTAAGTGAAGCATGAGAGATCAATAGTTTCTTTAAAACAAACCACCACCGTGCTCGAAAAGATCTAAGTGAAGCACATAGAGCAAAATTATAACGCTCAAAAGATATAAGTGAAGCACGTAGAGCAAAACTACATAGCTCAAAAGATTTAAGTGAAGCACATAGAGTATTCTATCAAATTTCAATTCAAGTATGGCTCTCTCAAAATGTGTGTACAGCAAGGATGATTGTAGCATACTAACAAACAAAGACACAAATAATACAAGACGCTCCAAGCAAAACACATATCATGTTGGTGAATAAAAATATAGCCCCAAGTAAATTACCGATGGAAATGGACGAAAGAGGGGATGCCTTCCGGGGCATCCCCAATCTTTGACTTTTTGGTGTCCTTGGATTATCTTGGGGGTGCCATGGGCATCCCCAAGCTTAGGCTCTTGCCACTCCTTGTTCCATAATCCATCAAAAGAACTCACCAAAAACTTGAAAACTTCACAACACAAAACTCAATAGAAATCTCGTGAGCTCCGTTAGAGAAAGAAAACATAAAACCACTTCAAGGTACTATAATGAACTTATTCTTTATCTATTTTGGTGTTAAACCTACTGTATTCCAACTTCTATATGGATTATAAACTATTTTACTAACCATAGATTCATCAAAATAAGCAAACAACACACGAAAAACAGAATCTGTCAAAAACAGAACAGTCTGTAGTAATCTGTAACTAACGCAGACTTCTGGAACTCCAAAAAATCTACCAAAATTATACGACCTAGATAATTTATTTATTGATCAGCAGCAATTTGAATCAGTATTTTATCTCGTTCTTATGATTTTTAGTAATTCGGGCACTGAACGCAAAGTTTCTGGAAATTACAGCAAGATCAAATAACTATCATCCAAGAAGATCCAATAGGTCTAGCTTGGCACAAACACTAATTAAAACACAAAACCACATCCAAACAGAGGGTAGATGGGTTATTTATTCTCTAACAGAAGAAAAACACAAAAAACAAAAAAATAAAATTGGGTTGCCTCCCAACAAGCGCTATCGTTTAACGCCCCTAGCTAGGCATAAAAGCGAGGATAGATCTAGGTATTGCCATCTTTGGAAGGCAATTATTCAATGAGGCATCTACCTTTCTTAGATATCTCTTTATTTTTGGTAATTATCAAACTTTTAGGCACAAGATCGAAAAATTCATTTGTAGCAAATGGTTCCTTAATGAAATCAAAAATATCAGGATGAATACTTATAGATTTAAGATCCGTAGTTTCCTTACTAGATGATTCACCCTTATTCTTAGGAACATACATAAGCTCAGAAATTTTAGTGGGAGGACTAGGAGTATTATTTGCGGAAGAAAAATCGGTTCCCAAATTGGTAATGATACCCTCAAGTTTATCGATTCTAGAGGAATCTAGATTTATTTTCTCATCTACCATGGGTTCCTTCTCCTTCATATTTTTCAAAGTCATTCCTACCTTAGACCCATATTGAGTGATTTGATTATGAATATTTTTATCTAGATTTTCAATTGATTCAATAATAGCAACTTTGTTTTCAATAATTTCAAGCCTTTGCATAACATGCTCCAAAGTTAACATAGTTCCATTAACCAAAAGAGGCGGTGAGCCGAATAAGTCTATCATAACATTATAAGAATCAAAAGTATGGCTACCCAAGAAATTCCCTCCAGTAATGGTATCAAGGATATATCTATACCAAGGACTAGCACCCACATAAAAATTACGAAGAAGAACTGAAGTAGATTGCTTCCTGGTAGCTCTGTTTTGAGCATTGCAAATTCTATACCAAGCGTCTTTCAGATTTTCTCCCTCCCTTTGTTTAAAATTTAGAACTTCGTTCTCGGGAGATAACGGAGAAGATATAAGACTAGCCATGATGACAAGACAAGCGAGAAAAAGGCAAACGGAGAAGGAGAAGAGGAAGGAGAAAGAGAGGGCGAATAAAATGGCAAGGGTGAAGTGGGGGACAGGAAAACGAGAGGCAAATGGCAACTAATGTAATGCGGGAGATAGGGATTGTGATGGGTACTTGGTATGTTGACTTTTTGCGTAGACTCCTCGGCAACGGCGCCAGAAATGGCTCATTGTCGGGAGTCAAATCTTGACTTGCGCGAACCTCCCCGGTAACGGCGCCAGAAATCCTTCTTGCTACGTCTTGAGCTTGCGTTGGTTTTCCCCTAAGAGGAAGGGATGATGCAGCAGAGTAGCATAAGTATTTCCCTTAGTTTTTGAGAACCAAGGTATCAATCCAGTAGGAGGCCACGCGCAAGTCCCTCCTACCTACACAACACAAAGAGCTCAACGCAACCAACGCGAGTAGGGGTTGTCAGTCCCTTCACGATCACTTACGGAAGTGAGATCCGATAGATAATATTTTTGGTATTTTTGATATAAAGATGCAAAGTGAAAAGTAAAAGGCAAAGTAAAAACAAAACAAGATTAAAGTGATGGAGATTGATATGATGAGAATAGACCTGGGGGCCATAGGTTTCACTAGTAGCTTCTCTCGAGAGCATAAGTTTTCTACGGTGGGTGAACAAATTACTGTTGAGCAATTGACAGAATTGAGCATAGTTATGAGAATATCTAGGCATGATCATGTATATAGGCATCACGTCCGTGACAAGTAGATCGAAACGATTCTGCATCTACTACTATTACTCCACTCATCGATCGCTATCCAGCATGCATCTAGAGTATTAAGTTAAAAATAGAGTAACGCTTTAAGCAAGATGACATGATGTAGAAAGATTAATTCATGCAATATGAAATAAACCCCATCTTGTTATCCTCGATGACAACGATACAATACGTGTCTTGCTGCCCCTTCTGTCACTGGGAAAGAACACCGCAAGATCGAACCCAAAGCTAAGCACTTCTCCCATGGAAGAACTACCAATCTAGTTGGCCAAACCAAACGGATAATTCGAAGAGACTTGCAAAGATAACCAATCATACATAAAAGAATTCAGAGAAGATTCAAATATTGTTCATAGATAGACTTGATCATAAACCCACAATTCATCGGTCTCAACAAACACACCGCAAAAGAAGAAGATTACATCGAATAGATCTCCACAAGAGAGGGGGAGAACATTGTATTGAGATCCAAAAAGAGAGAAGAAGCCATCTAGCTACTAACTATGGACCCGAAGGTCTGAGGTAAACTACTCACACTTCATCGGAGAGGCTATGATGATGTAGAAGCCCTCCGTGATGACGGCCCTCTCCGGCGGAGCTCCGGAACAGGCCCCAAGATGGGATCTCATGGATACGGAAAGTTGCGGCGGTGGAATTAGGTTTTTGGCTCTTGTTCTGAGCGTTTGGTGGTACGTGGGTATATATAGGAGGAAGGAGTACGTCGGTGGAGCACCGAGGGGCCCACGAGGCAGGGGCGCACCCTGTAGGGGGGGGGGGGGCGCCCCCTACCCTCGTGAGCGCCTCCGGTACTTCTTGGAGTAGGGTCCAAGTCTCCTGGGTCTTATGCGAGAAGAAAATCACGTTCCAAAAAGGATTTTCCTGTTTGGACTCCGTTTGATATTCTGTTTCTTCAAAACACTGAAATAGGCAAAAAACAGCAATCCTGGGCTGGGCCTCCGGTTAATAGGTTAGTCCCAAAAATAATATAAAAGTGAAACATAAAGCCCAATATAGTCCAAAACAGTAGATAATATAGCATGAAGCAATCAAAAATTATAGATACGTTGGAGACGTATCAGCGGCCGAGGTGGGCACAGCCCATTAGGGCGCGCCTGGGCCCCCAGGCGCGCCCAGGTGGGTTGTGCTCCCCTCGGAGCCCCCTATGGTACTTTTTTGTCCCAGTAGGTGTCTTATGGTCTAGAAAAAATCTCCAAAAAGTTTTGCTCCGTTTGGTACTGATATTCTGTGAAGTAAAAAACAAGCAAAAAACATCAATTGGCACTGGGCACTATGTCAACAGGTTAGTCCCAAAAAATGATATAAAGTTGCTATAAAATTATTGTAAAACATCCAAGAATGATAATATAAGAGCTTGGAACAATCAGAAATTGTAGATACGTTGGAGACGTATCAGGTAGCCAAAGAATATTCATGAGTATTAGCAGTTGAGTTGTCAATTCAACCACACCTGTAAGACTTAATATCTGCAGCAAAGTATTTAGTAGCAAAGTAGTATGGAAGTAACGGTAACAGTGGCAAAAGTAACAATAGCAGTTTTGTAGTGATTGTAACAGCAGTGGCAACAAAAGTAACTTAGCAAAGATCAATATGTGAAAAGCTTGTAGGCAATGGATCGACAATGATAATTGTGTTGGATGATATTCATCGTGTAGCAGTGATAACCTAGGGCGACACAGAACTATCTCCAATTCATCAATATAATGTAGGCATGTATTCTGTAAATAGAAATACGTGCTTATGGAAAAGAACTTGCATGACATCTTTTTTCCTATCCTCCCGTGGCAGCGGGGTCCTAATGGAAACTAAGAGATATTAAGGCCTCCTTTTAATAGAGAACCGGAACAAAGCATTAGCACTTAGTGAATACATGAACTCCCCAAACTACGGTAATCACCAGAAAGAATCCCAATTATTGTCACCTTGGGGTATGCGGATCATAACTCGTAATAGGTGTCTACAACTTGCAAGATAGGATCAAGAACACAAATATATTAATGAAAATATAATAGGTTCAGATCTGAAATCATGGTACCCGGGCCCTAGTGACAAGCACTAAGCATAGAAAAGTCATAGCAACATCAATCTCACAACACAGTGGATACTAGGGATCATACCCTAACAAAACTAACTCGATTACATGATAAATCTCATCCAACCCATCACCGTCCAGCAAGCCTATAATGGAATTACTCATGCACGACGGTGAGCATCATGAAATTGGTGATGGATGAAGGTTGGTGATGATGATGGCGACGAATCCCCCTCTTTGGAGCCCCGAATGGACTCCAGATCAGCCCTCCCGATGAAGAATAGGAGGCGGCGGTGGCTCCGTATTCTAAAACGTGATGAATCCTTCTCTCTGATTTTTTTCTCCGTGAATAGGTACTTATAGAGTTGGAGTTAGGGTCGGAGGAGGTCTAGAGGGCCCACAAGCCTGCAAGGCGCCCCCCGGGGGGGTGGACCCACCCCCAGGACTTGTGGCCCCCTCTGGTAACTTCTTGTGCCAATATTTTATATATATTCCACAAAAATTCTCCGTAAATTTTCAGGTCAATCCGAGAACTTTGATTTCTGCACAAAAATAACACCATGGCAATTCTGCTGAAAACAACATCAGTCCGGGTTAGTTTCATTCAAATCATGCAAATTAGAGTCTAAAACAAGGGCAACATAGTTTGGAAAATTAGATACGATGGAGACGTATCACCCCTCAAATCGAACCTCTTCGGCGGCTAACTACTATGATTCAATTTTTGCTTATTGAATGCATTGTTTTATCTTTCTTCTGGATTAGTTAAGCTATGGACGATAGCGGCAAATATAGAGACGGTCATGATCAAGACAAGATCATGTTTGACATCATACACTCCCCGAGCCCAGAGAATGAACCTGAAGATGACGGCTCATAATATCTGAACAATTCCGGTGAGGGAATATTTGAGGAAGAACTAAGAGACGAAGGGACAATGATGGCGAAGGAAATGTTCTTCAATTAACAAAGACCGGTGAGGTATATATATTATTATATATATATGTGTGTGTATATATAAGGCCTCTGGTGATCATTACATATATTAATTGATTTGTATATATATATGCATATTAACGAATCTTTCTTCTTTCAGCCCTCCGGATCGAGCAAATCTTCTACAAGCAGGGCAATACGAGGCCCAGCCAAAAAGTTACAGGCTGGCATAAAGTACAACATCGATGAGATCAAACTAAATTGCGAACCGCTTGCTCCTAAAAAGAACACAGAAAATTTTACGTCAATGCGGAGTTATTATCTGGGACCAAATCCCGATCTCCGTTCAAGAATGGAATAAGCCAAAGGAAGATCCAGGAGTTAGTTTTGTCGATGAAAGAGCAGAAGATCTACTTTGGGATATGCTCATGTCACATTTCACCCTACCAGAGCATTTCACCCTACCAGAGTATTTCACAGATGCAGAACGGGAGAAAGTCAAGAAGAGTGCTCTCAAGAAGATGGCACGCAATTCTGCAACCACAAGAAAAGATTATGGGCCGGCTACGTCGAAGCAGGAAAGCAGAATCCAGAATTCGGCGGACCACTCGAGAAGGTAAAAGATCACCGGGACTTATTTGTGGAGTTCAAGGAATCGGAAGCAACTAAGGAACGGTCGAGGAAAAACAAGATAAATGTTGAGAAAAAAAGTTTCACCATGTTCTGGGGCTAGGTGGCTACAAGACTGGCCGGCCTAAGTGGGATGAATCTGAGGAAAAGATGATTGATGCAGGGGTCACTCCAAAAACATTGGGTTGGCCCGACAGGTGCAGGACTTGGTTTTATGCGCATGGGGGAAAGTTGGACACACATGGGAGGTTATTGAGCAGGCAAGTCTTAAAGAAGAATCAGACGCTTTACTTGTTGCAATAGAAGAGGCTCGAACGGGGGGTTCCAGCCCGAGAGAGAGAGAGAACAACGAGCTTACACGCGCCCTCAAGAATCCTGAACACCCGGGACGAACACGAGGCAAAGGCGTTGTTCCGTGGGTTGAGGAGTTTGCGGAGTGGAACACCACTTACAGAAGCCGTGCGAGAAAGAAGAAGCGGGAAGAAGAGAAGAAGAAGAAGCAGGATGCAGACCGGTTTCAACAGGTACAATCAAAGCACGCGGAGTTGGAACGCGCTTTCATGCAGTAGCAGGAGCAGATCGACACGCTTAGCCTGGAAAGGGCGTCTCAGCGGCAACAGCAAGCAGATCCAGCATTGGATAGCACCATCCCATCTATGCCGAAAAGCAGCGTGGGTTCCACGGGGGTCCGGCCGATGATGCACTGCTGGCTCGCTACCCTGTGGATGATATCAATGAGACGACAACTTGTGAGCTACACATGAAAATGAAGAACATATCCATGAAGGTAGCGGTCAGCTATGCTTTACCAAATCCCCCTAAAGCAACCTTCCATGGCAATCTGATTCTAGCTGGCTATGCTCGGGTCGGGGTGGATGAAGTGATGTCGGCATATGACTCACTAGAGCTTGACTTTCCTGGGGGGTGAAGCGGAGCAGACATTGGGAGAAGTCATGCGTGGTCTCTGCGTATGGATAACGGAATGCATCGTCTTTCCAAGGCCACCGACTCCTCCTCCAAGTCCGCCGCGTCAGCCGACTCCGAATCCAAGTCCGTCGTGTCAGCCGATTCCTCCTCCAAGTCTGCCGTGTAAGCCGACTCCTCCTCCAAGTCCGCCGCGTCAGCCGACTCCAGCCCACCCCGCGACGACGCCCATTGCGTGTCCGCCATATCAATCTCTGCTGCGTGAGCAGACTCCAAAGCGGAAGAGAGCACCAAGGAAGCCTCCTGCCAAAAAGAAGTTGGCTTACGACATGACTGTCGAGGAAAACAATGCCCATGTGGCTGCCGAAGTGAAGGCCCATTTTGCACCGAAACCGCCCCCGCCGCCAAAGGAGGAAATATCTGATAAAGTCATACAACACTTTATGGATCTTGCTAAACTGGCTGTGGTGAGAAGGCAATCAGACTATGAACGCTCTATTAGCAAGTCATATCATGCACAAAAAGATAAGGAGTTGAGCCTTACAAGTAGTAATAAAAGCAGGAAAACTATTCCCCAACTCGGAGAACAGGCAGTGCAATCGACCCCCCTGCTCAAGGTGAGTACCGATTTGGCGGTAACCGACGACGCTGTTAGACAGATGGCTAGAGAGGCCGGTATCACTGTTGAACAACTCCTAGGCACCGAGGCCCTTCCCACGAGTCCGAAAGATCTATGGAAATATGTCCCGGGAACCCTGTGGTCAGGCCTGAGGAGGTCCCACTTCTATCAACGCAAATGCGCAGATTGCATGACTGGTACCTGAGAGAAGGTCGGGCGAGAGAGCCTCATGGTGAAAGTCAAGCCAGAGCATTTCTTTAATGAAAAAGATCTGTGGATTGACTTTCCAGAACTTTTTTTTGTTATTCAATCAAGACGCACTCGAGAAATCCCTCGTCAATTGGTATTGTCTGTAAGTGATTTCTTTCTGTAATTTAAGTCTCTAGCTCAGCTCGTTCATTGTGCGTAATTATCCTCACTATACTCTTTTGTATGGTATTATGCAGAATGAAGATTTTGAAATGAACCGAGATGGAGTCTATGGCATTTGGTTCATTGACCCAAATATCGTTTATGAAGATGTGTTAAAAAAGTACCCAGACGACACAGAGAAAAACTTGTTGCAGTTTCTGAAGGAACTACATGCCAAAACAGAAATAGTACTTCCTTACAACTTCAGGTGAGTGTTACTGTCTTGTACTATAAATTCTATTTTGCTTACTCAATGTTAAGTGTAGTTGATGAGTTATACATGCCCGCGTATACAAACGTGTGCGCAGTTTTCACTGGATCCTGCTAATCATTAGAGTTGACGCGGGAAAAGTTGAAGTACCGGACTCACTAAGTAAAGACCTTGAAACATACAGAAGCCTGTATTTGATACTCGACAGGTAATTTCAATCAATATCGCACTATATCGGCCTCTTTAGTTCATTTCCTGATATCAAGTAATTAATAATAACTCTTTTATTCTTTTTTTGTTAGGCAGGGTTTTACAAAGGTTCACCAACGAGATGATCGGTGCATGGGAACCAAAGTTGAAATGGGTGTGACCCATGGTAATTAAGTAGTACTAGCTACGTCCGTGCATCTCTTTAATTCTAGTTTCAATATCATTATGTATCTGATTGAATTCTATTCTCGTAAAGTGCATGAGGCAGGCATCGGGAAATAATTTATGTGCATACTACGTTTGCGAGAACATTCGCATTATGACGTCCGAAAGGAGCAAATCTAGAAGACAACTTTGGGTATGTTTGCCAGAACATCAATCACAATTTTCATATCATGATCTAATATATATACACACAACTAATATATTCATATTGATCTCCTTCTTCAAAGATGCAAGAGATGAGGGATAAGCTCATACCACAGAACCACATGCGAGCACTTCAAGAGAAAATTGCGGGATATTTGCTTGAGCAGGTCATAGCACCCGACGGAGAATGCCATTTCACCTAATGCCTGCATGTAATAATCTGCAAATTTATGAGAATATATGTGTATGTGTGTGTGCGTGCGCGTTCGCGCATGGTTGTACGAGAAATTCTATGATATATGATTGGTTCTATACGAGAAAGTCTATTATATATGCATAACATGTAGTAGCGTCAAATATGTTTAAAATGAAAAAGAATTAAATGAAAAACATAAAATTAAAAGAAAAAATAAACCATAAACCTAAACCTCTAAATCTTTAGTCCCGGTTGATGTTATCAACCGGGACCCCAAACCCGGCGCGTGCTACCGGCCATGTGGAAGGGATTTAGTCCCGGTTCGTGGTCAACCGGGGCTAAAGGGTGAAGGCTAAAGGCCTTTACGAACCAGGACTAATGACCGATCCTCTCCTAATGTGTATTTCCTCCTACTCCCTTTACCTTTTCTTGTCCCTCTCTTTCACATAAACAAAATTGCAATGTAAGCGGGATATAAGCTCACTATTGTACTTGCTTTTAGGGTTGAGGGTTTAGGTACTCGTATTTTTTGAACTGGCTACTAGCTTAATGTCAGACCCATATACTCACTCCGTCTGAAAATACTTGTCGAAGAAATTGACCTATCTAAACGTATTTTAATTCCAAATACATCTATTTTTATTCATCTATTCGACGAGTGTTTTCGAAGGGAGGAGTATCTTATTACCGTACATAAAGTAAGTGTAAGTGCCCCTAAGAAAAAGTAAAGTAGTGTAGCCACCATGCTCCACGGCACACGCGTCACACACACATAAGCCCACCGCGCATGCATGCATGCAGCGAACCGTTGGATCAAAGCTGCTCGATCAGACGAGCTTCACCCTGTCGATGGCCCGCTCCCCACGCGCCAAGCTCTCCAGCAGCTCCCTGACGTAGTCGCCGCTCTTCTTGGTCTTCCCGTACCGCCTGGGCCTCTCCTCGCTCACCAGCTCCGGCGCCGGCTCCACCTCCCGCTCCGGGTCCACCGTGTAGAACGTCGCCACCGACACCCGCCCCCTCTCCGCGCCCGCCACCACCCTGTGCACCGGGCTCCTCAGCACCCCGTTACTCACCACCTCCACCACGTCCCCGAGGTTCACCACCAGCGCGCCAGGCACCACGGGCACGTCGTGCCACTCGCCGCCGCCTCCGCCGTCAACGTCACGGCGCACCTGGAGCCCGGCGGTCTCGGCGAGGAGGACGGTGAGCACGCCGCCGTCGGAGTGGGGCCTGAACCCGAGCACTTGGTCGGGGCGCGGGCACGGGGGGTAGCAGTTGAGCCGGACGTAGGTCACGGCCTTCTCGTCCAGCATGTCGGCAAGGCGCCCCTCGTCGGGGAGCCCCGCCGCGCGGGCCGCCTCCCGGAGCACGGCGTCGGCGAGCTCCCTGCACCGCGCGGAGTACCGGTGCAGGACGTCCCGGAACGAGGGGGGCCGCGTCGGCCAGAGGTCGTGGAGGCGCCGCGACTCCGGCGGGTCCACGACGAGGTAGAACCGGTCGCACCAGTCCAGGACCTGCGTCTCCGACAGGACCATGTCGCCGCCGTACCCCTCGATCCTGTACTCTTTCTTGTCGCCGACTAGGTTGGTGTACTTCTGCTTCTCTTCCAGCGGGAGGTTGAAGAAATCCCTCGTCACCGCCAGCATCTCGCCCAGGAGCGCCGGCTCGATCCCGTGCCCGACGGCCTGCAGAAATCCAGAAATTAATGGACGTCGATCAGACCATCGATTAGCTGACGATGAAAGTAAAAAGGTGCAAGAAGAAGAAGCAGAGGATGCAGAGGAAGGTGGTGCTGGGTTTCTTGCCAGGAAGAGGCCCCATGTCTGGAGGGCGGACCGAAGCTTGGCCGCCTCGTCGGCGTCGCCGGAGGAGACGCGGCCGAGGTCGACGAGGGGGATAGGGTCCGTGACGTCGCCGCCAGCGCCGGCGAGGGCGGGACGGTCATGGTCGCGGACCGCGTACCGGCTCGGCGGCTCCTCCGCTCCGGCCGCCGCCAACTCCTGTACGTTGGGTGGGATCTTCCACTGCTGGTCGTCAGCCATTGCTGATTCTTCCCTCCTCACTGTGGTCGATGGTTGTTGTCAATGATCGATGGCAACATGCAGTAGAGTACAGCAGCTATTTATAGGACGCGTCTAGCGGGCGGCTGGGCGCCCGCTAGCGCTCCTCGGCGGCCTGTTTCCTTTTCAAATAGTGTACGTAATCATTTTTGTGATTAAAAAGGACATTGCTAGTTAATTATCCCTACGTATTCTCTTCTCACGTGATGGATGCCTGTATGCCGCTGCATTAATGTTTCTTATATGGGAATGTCTAGAGCACATCTAGATGTGCCCTACTTATTGCACATCTAAATGAGTGAATCAAGTATGAAGAGGAAAAAGAAAAGAAAAAAAAAATATCCACACGAATCTTAACGTAAGATCAATGATATAGGACTTAGATGTGCAATACTTATGGCACATCTAAATATGCTTTAGCAAAACCGTTCTTTCATCCTTTGTGCATTAATTTTTTGTTTTTAAAATTATAAAAGACATATCTTTTAAACCGCGTGTCAAAATTCAGATCTGTTTTCACCGTTGAAACCCTCGCGACGTCCTCTTCAAAAGTAGATCCCCCATAGGGATATTTCGATGAAGTAGTCTTCCTGCCAACTAAACATCAATGTGTGTGTAACTAGACTACATTGTCGCGCCAACTGAGCATATGTGTGTGCAAGTAGTCTTCCTGTCAATTAAACATCAATGTTTGTGCAACTAGACTACATTGCCACGTCAATTGCACATATGTGTGCAACTAGTGTCCTGCCAACTAAACATCAACGTGTGTGCAACTGGACTACATTACAAGCCAACTGATCATATGTGTGTGTGCAACTAGTCTTTCTGCCAACTAAACATCAATGTGTGTGCAACTAGACTACATTCCAAGTCAACTAAACATTAATGTGTGTGCAACTAGACTACATTACAAATCAACTAAACATTAATGTGCGTGCAACTAGACTACATTACAAGCTAACAAAGCATATATGTGTGTAATTAGTATTCCTGCCAACTAAACATTATTTTGTGTGCAACTAGATTATATTACACATCAAAATTGTCATGATCGGGACAGTAGACTAGTTGCACATCAAAATTGTCATGGTTGCTAGATTACAACCTCATGAAAGTTGAATCATGCAGATTAAAAAATTGATTTTGAAAAAAGTTGGACGATATAGTAATAAAGTTACACAATACAGTACTAAAGTTACACCATATAGCAAGAAAGTTGACATCAAAAAAATTTCGTCGAAATATACCCATGTGGGATCTAGTTTCAAAGATCTCGTCACGAGAAATCCAAGGATGAAGACGGATCTGAATTCTAACGCGTGGTTTAAAAGATATGACTTTTTAAAAATTTAAAACCCGAAATAAATAGAAGTGAATCTGTTTATTCCACTACATGTGACAAGTCTAACAGCATTTAATGCCAGCAGGCACATGCACTAACAGACAAAACATGCATGTACGTATGCTAGTGACAGCGGCCACTCGTTCTCCCCAACAAGCGCGCACTTTTTAGATTTTAGGCTATTTATATCCTCTGTAGTACGTGCCGATGTCACGAGATGATAAATTCAGATCTGCAAGAGCGGTGCAGGTATAGCCGTCGGGGAATTGTGTGCCGTGGCTGTCTGTAGTGTAGTATGGCCTGATGTGGATGGATGGATAGCGGTGGATACGTCGTAGTACACGTGCTAGCTAGTTGCCTAGTGCACCGCTCTTGCTTCGCTCTGCAAATCTCCATGATCGGTGCCGCAAGCCTCACCCTGTCTCTCTTCATTTCATTTTGCCCATCCAACACATGAGTTCGGATTAAATCAAATCATCTGAAATTCTATTCAGATGGTTTTGTGCCATTTACCTGACAAAATCCTGTTTCTGACAAGGTTCAACATACCAATTCGTGTATATCATTTTTTTTCACATGTAGCCAATATAGATTGATATAGGGGTCCATCTTGATATGATCCAGTCGTTTCAAACCCCAGTTTTGCAAATATTTCAACGGCTATTCCTACCCCCTCTTCCTACCAAAAGGCATCCAGGTTTTCAGTCGTTACATCCAGACAAGACCACGCAGCACCTAGCAAAGGAGCAGAACATTTAGCGGAGAAAGAGAAGTCGTCTACTACTCAAATATAGTCCTACATCACTGTCCGACGCATGTGCTCCAGAGAAAAGCTTGCTTCAAGAGCGCTTTTTCTTCCTGGAGACCTCCAAGGAGCACCCTGGTGATGAAATCGAAGTCGACATGGCTCAACTCCAAGCAACTCTCCACGTTTTCATCCAGCAACCTTGAGTGAGCATCTCTGGAACTCTCAACGTGCATCATCACCTGCGCCAGAGTAGTCTTTTTTTTTATACCCCTGTTCGGAATTACTTGTCTCGGATATGGATGTATCTAAAACTAAAATACATCTAAATACATTCATTTCTACGACAAGTAATTCCGAATGGAGGGAGTATATAAAAGAAGGGCTTCCCGCTTCTGATTTTCATTAAAGAAAACCATAGCATCCGAGAGAACTGCGCCAGAGTAGTCATGGCGCGCCACTCTTTTCCCTGAAAACAAAGTTCATTCATCAGATTCCAAATAAGCCACAGGGTTGCAGAGCAAAGCAGGTTCAAGACGCCGTTTTTTACTATCCTCTTATCCGCCATCTGGCCATCGACTCAAAGTCAGAACCCAGCGGAACACAGTCAAAAAACTAAAATGACTCAGGATTGGTGACACCACCAGAAATAAGAGACCGAATCTATCGTGCCACAACACAGTCAAAAACCAAATGGGAGCATGATTCAGGTTCAGTGCAAGCATGAATTCCGAGTGGGATGTGAAGTTTCGAATCAGCAGGAGTGTGAGCAGGAGCCACAACGCTAATATTGACTTTTCGTTTTCTTTTGTTCTGCATTTGGAACAAAGGATCAGAATTTTGAGATTGGCTTAATCCAACCGAAGTTTCAGGAATGTCTACAGTTGTTCTGAATTTTATTTGGATTCATGTGTGCCAACTAAAATGACTGAAATGTTTGGACCGAAAGACAGACACTTGTTTCGGTACCTAATCAAATGACTAATTTCTGAAAATCTGGTGAAAATTGACTGAAGGTGGTAACCACGGCCACCTAGATAATGACACCGAATTCCCGTCAGGCATACGAAAGGTGACATTTTTGGACCACACTGAAGAATTGCCAAGATGCTTTTGCCAACATGGCACTACCACTTGAAAATCATAAATAGCATTGCTACCGGCATGCCACTATATGTGCATCTTTCTGCTACAATTCTCACTTGCATTCCATTTTCTGAACAATGAATGACCAAATGACGTGCTTAGTGACATTGAGTCAATGATCTATTTTCTTCTAATATTGGCAACCTCTGGCTTCTCCATTTGTGTCTTGGACTACCCAGGTCTGTGCTCATTCTCGTAGGTGATGTGATGATCATCACCTCAGGGTCACTGGAACACGCAAGCAGGAAATTTCTTGTTGCTACACCTATAGTGTATAGCACTGTACAGGAGCAGCAATTTCATTCAAAAATACCTTCTCTTGAAAATCCTGATTAAAATTCACAAGTGATACTTTTTTCCTGGAATATAATTTAAGTTTTTCTGGCACATGCATGAACAAACCTAACAAAGGGAGGAGACACTTGAGCTAAGACAATACAAAGGTGTCCATACAGCCGAATTTACCATGGAACAAAGCAACCCAAAATGCAACATAAATAGGATCGAATTCTTTATTTTCACCAGATTCATCGCCTCATAGAAGTAAAGTCACCTTGTTTATATCCTAGAATCAGCAAGTCACGAATTCTTTATTCCATGGCTATTGTAGCACCATACCAAACTCACCTTGATCATATCCTTAACTAAAATGACTGAAATGTTTGGACCAAAAGACAGACACATGTTTCAGTACCTAATCAAATGACTAGTTTCAGAAATTCTGGTGAAAATTGACTGAAGGTGGTAACCACGGCCACCTAAGATAATGACACCGAATTCTCGTCAAGCATACAAAAGGTGAAATTTGCGGACCACACCGAATTGCCAGGATGTTGTTGCCAACATGGCACCAACACTTGAAAATCATAAATAGCATTGCCGCCGGCATGCCACTATATGCGCATCTTTCTTCTATAATTTTCACTTGCATTCCATTTTCTGAACAATGAATGACCAAATGATGTGCTTAGTGACATCGAGTCGATGATCTATTTTCTTCTAATATTGGAATGCCTCGCTTCTGCATTTGTGTCTTGGACTACCCATGTCTGTGCTCGTTCTCATAGGTGATGATCATCGCCTCAGGGTCACGGGAACATGCATGCATGAAATTTCTTGTTGCTACACCTATAGTGTATACCATGTGTACAGGAGCAGCAATTTCATTCAAAAATACCTTCTCTTGAAAATCGTGATTAAAATTTGTTCTTTGTAGAATTTAAGTTTTTCCGGCACATGCATGAAGAAACCTAACAAAGTGAAAGTAAGTTATGGAGAAAGGGACGAGACACTTGAGCTAAGAGAATACAAAGATGTCCATACAGCCAAATCTACCACAGAACAAATTAACCCAAAATGCAACATAAATGGGATCAAATTCTTTATTTTCACCACATTCATCGCCTTATAGAAGTAAAGTCACCTTGTTTATATCCTAAATGAATCGGCAAGTCATGAATTCTTTATTCATGGGTATTGTAGCACCAAAGCAAACTCACCTTGATCGTATCCTTAACGAATCGACGACTCTTTCTCCTCGAGAGAAATGCTCAAAGTGCGCGGCTAGGAAATCCTTGACCTTCATTTTCCTGTATCGCGCCGGTCGGTCCTCAGTCAACATCTGAGCTATCGGTCCAATCTCTCTTTCAGGATCCAGACCATAGAACACGGCCACTGAGATCCTCTCTTTCTCAGAATTAGTCACAACCCTATGTACTGGCCCTTTTAAGATCCCGTTGGTCATTATCTGTGCAGGAGAGAAACTTGAGTACATACATTTATCTGTATCGACGCGAATATGGGAGAAATTTACTTGAGGTTCAGAGATGGCTACCTCCATTGTAACACCAACGTTGATCAGCAAGGTGTAGTTAGACACAGCTGGAACGTTGTACCACGTTCCATCTCTGAGAAACTGCAGCCCAGCGACATCTTTGTCCATTAGAAGAACCGTAAGAGCATAGACATCAGAGTGAGGCTTGATGCCCAAGACAAGATCAGGTCTTGGACATGGAGGATAGTAATTGAATCTAGCAAAAGTGAGAGCCCTGTCGCTAAACTGGTTAACTAGGCAATCTTCATCGAGCTCCAATAGCTTGGCCATTGCCCGAAGGACGTCGTCTTTGATTCTCTTGCTCCTCAATGTGTACTCATGCAGGTCATCCCTGCAAATACCACCAGGGTAGTTCAGTTAAGCCAAGTCTGGTATACTGACTATGGTTTCTTTCATATGTAATTATTTATGAAGTTTTTCCAGGTCAGGCTAGATCACTAGTGACATAAATAAGGAAATGAGCTCTATTCTGCAAAACTGACAGCTAAGACAGATCCATTTGAAGACATGTATCTGGCAGATTACCTGAAAGATTTTGGATGTATGGGCCAAAGGGCAAGGTTTCTCTCGTCCTCTGGCTCCACTTTAAGATGCAGTCGATCGGACCAGTCCAGTCTTTGGTCTTGCGTTTTCACCTGGTCAGTTCCATAACCTTCCATCTGGAAATGTTTCCCATCTATTATGTTACTGTACTTTCTCTTCTCTTCGAGCGGTAGGCGGAAAAAATCCCTTGACGTGGTCATCACAGAATCCATCAGAGAGGTCTCCATTCCATGGTTAGAAACCTGGTCACGCATGGTTACAGAAATAGCAAGTACACTGTGAACCGAAAATGCAAAGACCAAAGTACAACTTAGGAACAGGAAACTCGAAAACGAAATCTCACCTTGAAGAATCCCCAGGTCTGCAGCGCCGACCGCAGCTTGGCGGCCTCCTCCGCATCGTTGGATGCAGACAGCAGGCCGAGATCGATTGTTGGAATGGGCTCCGGCATCTCGGTACCAGCCAGGTTCCCACCAAGCGGTTCTTGCTCTCTGAGCAAGTACTGCCTTGGTGGCTCCTGTGTGCTGGCAGCCAGTTGCTGCACTGAACTCGGCAGCCTCCATGACTCATCAGCCATTGGAGTTCTTGGATGTTTCTTTGCTGATCCTGGTCTTGCTCTCCTTGGTGGTTGTGCTCTCTTGAAGAAAGAGGTTGCAGTAAGCAAGATGAAGTTGTCTTTGTCTCAGTCCCGTCTCAGTCCACATGGTTATCGATGAATAGACCAGCCACCAACCACTGCAACTAACACCAAAAAGATCAGAAAGATGGCGGCTACTCTTTTTTTCTGAAGAATTAACCTAATAAGCCAAAACAAGTTATATAAGAAGACAAGTGGGGGGACAGAGATAACATGGCATTTGGTGGCAGTGGCATGCACTACTCTGTATTTTGCTACGCAGACACGCAAATATATATATTTCACCGGTTTGTGCTTCTCACTAATTGGCGTGTGGGTCAAAGTGATGACTACATCCTAAACTAATCACTTGTGCGCATAAAAATTGGGTCTACAGAAGTGGACAAAGGAGTTAGTAGTGGATCCAGCTGCGCGCTTGAAAGTCAAGATACCCATTTGCTTTGAAACAAACTATTCGCTTTCGCAGATCTATGCCCATAAAACTGCCAAAGCGAGACAAGGGAACTCAAGCAAAACAACAGTAGCAAGCAACCATGGCTTGTGAAGAACCATCAAAGATAGTCAACATACCCTCGATTGTGCAAGAGCTGGTGACTTGCGTACAGGAGCCACCAAGCCAGTATGTGGTTCCTGAGCAAAACCGCCCAGACATGGCCTGTTACGAGATGCCCGATCCGATCCCAATCATCGATCTCAGCCGTCTGCCTGCCCCTGGTAACAGCTCTGATGAGGTTGATAAGATGCAGTCGGCCTTGAAGAACTGGGGCCTCTTCCTGGTAAGCTTGCCCTGATGAACTCCTTGTGTTATCTTTTATCAATCGAATAAGAGTGGTGACCGATCTTTCTCCAGGCTGTTGGACATGGAATAGAGCCAAGTTTTCTTGGTGAGGTGATGAAAGTGACGAGAGAATTTTACAAACTCCCACAAGAAGAGAAGCAGAAGTACTCAAACTTGGTTGATGGCCAGGAGTTCCGTATGGAAGGATACGGGAACGACATAGTCGTATCAGAGAAGCAGACCCTGGACTGGAGTGACCGGTTGTACCTCGTAGTGGAACCGGAGTCCCGGAGAATCTATAGCATGTGGCCCGCGCATCCTCCTTCTTTCAGGTACCTTCTAGAATTTTATCAGGAATCCATGATCGATATGCATGATTTAAAAAAATGTCAACTGATGAGTAGCAATTGAACGATTCTGATCATTCAGTTTTCTTCAGAGATATTCTGTGCGAGTACACAGTAAGGTGCAGGGAGATTGCCAGCCTTGTCCTCAGGCACCTGGCCAAGATGCTCGATTTACATGAGGACTACTTTGTCGAAATGATTGAAGAGGATGCCATCACATATGCGAGATTCAACTACTACCCTCCCTGTCCCAAGCCGGACCAAGTCTTAGGCCTGAAGCCCCACACTGATGCCACGGTGATAACAGTTGTCTTCATTGACGATAACGTCAGTGGGCTCCAGGTGGAGAAAAATGGCGTTTGGTACAAAGTTCCAATAGTTCCGAATGCATTACTTGTGAACACAGGAGATGCAATGGAGGTACGTGTGTGCAGGAAGTTGCAAAAGTTGTTCGATCTTGCCCTGTGAACAGCTAAGCTGAGCTCTATTACACCTGATACATGCAGATACTTAGCAATGGGTTCTTCAAGAGCCCAGTTCACAGGGCCGTGACCAATGCAGAGCAAGATCGGGTCTCGTTGGTTATGTTCTACACGGCGGATCCAGAGAGCGAACTTGAGCCAGTGCCGGAGCTGGTGGATAAGAAGAGGCCAGCGCGGTACAGGAAGATAAAGACCAAGGATTACCTAACAAAACTCTTTGAAACTTTTGCGGAAGGGACACTAGTCATCGACACAATGAAGATCTGAATGTGATTCTGAAGTGCAAAAGATTGATTCGGAGTGTGGTGATTTTTTTGCCAACAATCTGTCTTCTTATAGAATTGGTTTATGTTTCAACTATCTGATCAGAATGTGCTATATATGGACACTTTTGTGTGATTGTATGCCTTTTGCAGGCCACTTCATACCTCTTTTAGTTCAAGTTTTATCCCCTTGATCTACATTATCTTGTACTATATCAGGTTTCTGCTTCAAATAGCTACCCCTATAAAGAAATATAGGAGCGTTTAGATCACTACTTTAGTGATATAAACATGCTTACATTTCTTTACGGAGGGAGCACTTCCTATCGTGTCTATCTTCTTCCTTATTTTTCTCCTATTGTCGCTAGTGACTTACAGCTGGTCTATTCGGTGATGGCCACTCTGATTAAAACAAAGTCAGCTTACTAATCAAGAATTGGGTGTGCCTCGGCAACAATAGTCTAAACAACCGTGACCTGACAAAGGCACATTCTTTTAAGAGAATGAAATGACCGTGGGGACAAATTACATCAGAATAAGTAATTTCCAACTAGTAGGGCAAATGAGGCTATTACAATGGAAGAGTTGACCATGGGATGAGGGAAAGGTTCCACACAGGACCATACATCGAAACGCTTTCAAGGTAATCTACCAGTAAGAGGCCTCATTGTCGCGTCAATTTTATTAAATAGAGTTCACTGGCTTATTCATGTCATGAGTGATGTAGCCTGATCTGGAGTAGCTTGCGACATAAGTTGGTAAAATAAGTTATTTGTCCTCTGAAAGAAACACAAATTACTGCTCTGTAAAACCGGTTTCAGTAGTCTAATCTTGATTCATCTGAACTACCGTAGAGCTATTTGCGAAATGCATAGTCAATTTTTTTTCTATCAGCCAGGGCCCTCGCCGGCAGGAGAAAAATGCAGTTGCAGTCTTGCAGATAACTGGAACTAGTCTAACACGGTGTATACAGTATATTGTCTATTTTAGCAAGCTAAGACTAAACCATATGTAACATTGGGGTTTGATTTGGGGATCTTGGGGACAGTCGACTGACATATATTTAGTAAAAAGACTGCTTGCCTAACTATTCTCATGTTACGGGTCCAATCTCAGAACATACGAATGGAGAATTCACGCAACCAGCCTACACAACCGCCGTCGGTGGAGATCCAACACAGATTCTCAGCAACAGGGGGAAAAAAATCTCAACCAAAATTCTCTAAATAACTGTAGAAAATATGTGCTAATCGCGTTCGATCCTTACCTCAAGCCGTTTCCCTTGAGAGTCCGGCAGGCACTCATCCGCCGGTCCCCGCCGGCCACGCACCCCCCGACCGCTGTCGGCGGTTCCCGGCGATCCCTAAGCTGCCCGGCGCCTCCGCTCGACTTGGCTGAATCACTGGTGGGGGCAGTGGGCAGGACGACAAACAGGAAAAACACAACGGGCGAACCGGTTTCGCTGCCGCCTGGGCTATTTCTACGGCAGACCAGCACGTGGCTGCCACGGGCTGAATTCCGGCCCAAGACGAAAAGGTGACGCACTTAGGACCCGTTCGAAAGCGCTCCAGCTTCCAAAAATCGCTGGCTCCAGCTTCTCGAAGGAGGAGCGATCCACGAGAGCAACTAGTTTTTTTTTTTGAAAGAGCCACGAGAGCAACTAGTTAACTAGCCCTCGGGAACGCTAGTTAGGATCAGCGTCACTTGACGTGCTATCAGCCATTCGCCACGTGTCGTGCTCTGAGCGTTTCTTTTGGATTTTTTTCGAACGCGTTTTCGGCTTTTTAAACGGTTTTTCTGACATTTTGGTTTTCCATCGATCTTCCTTAGCTTTTCGATTAAAAACAATATTTTGACAAAAAAAATTACACAAAAAAACGTGTTTTTTTTCTTCCGTGGCAGTCACGGTTTTGCTTTCGTGAAAGGCACGGTTGTGCTTTAGCGAGAGTCACGACCGTGCCTCTCGAAAACGGAAAAAAATAGTTTTTTGTTTTTTTTCTTTCACGAGAGTCATGGTTTTGCTTCCCCGAGAGGCACGGTTGTGCTTTCGCGAGAGTCACGGCCGTACCTTTCGAAAACGTGCCTTTCGAAAACGAAAAAAAACATATTTTCTGTTTTTTTCCTTTCGCGAGAGTCACATTTTTGCTTCCGGGAGAGGCACGGTTGTGCTTTAGCGAGAGTCACGGCCGTGCCTCTTGAAAATGAAAAAAACACGTTTTCTATTTTTTTTCTTTCGAGAGTCACGGTTTTGCTTCCGCGAGGGGTACGGTTGTGCTTTCGTGAGAGTCACGGCCGTGCCTCTCGGAAACAAAAAAACGTATTTTCTGTATTTTTTTCTTTCGCGGGAGTCACGGTTTTGTTTCCGCGAGAGGCAAGATTGTGCTTTCGCGAGAGTCACGGTCGTGCCTCCTCGAAAATAAAAAAACACGTTTTCTTTTTTTCCCTGCGGGAGTCACAGTTTTGCTTTCGTGAGAGGTGCGGATGTGATTTCGTGAAAGGCACGGGCGTGCCTCTTTCAAAAACGGAAAAAACCCATGCTCCCGGTTCAGTTTTTTCGTCCGGTTTTTTACATTCAGTTTTTTGTGAAAAAAAGTTCATCAAAACCTATCAACATGGAACCTAGTTTTGAAGATTTCGACGCGAGAAATCCAACGGTGAAAATGGTTCGAGATTTAGACGCACGATTTGAGAGATAAAACGTTTTGAATAAACGGGTCTACGAAACAAGGGAAAACTCCCAGATTGCGACAAGTGACGCACTGCATATACACCACTTATTGTAACCAGGAGAATTGGAGTGATTTTTCCAACAAGTACTTCTCAACCAGTGATTTGGACGATCCGTTCGGCTCGCTAGCTGTGGCTCCTATCACAGGCAGGGCTGGTAGCCCAGGAAACCAGGCTGTGGCCTGCTCGGCCATGCAGTGGGCCTTATTTGAAGGCCCAGTTCGGTGGGGAAGTGCAGGCCAGATTTTGGACAGCACAACATTTTTTTCTGCTTTGTTTGCTGCGATTTATTCTGTACAGAGAGCACTTCTTACCTTTGTACAGTGAGCAATTTATGATAGTACAAGTCCAAGAACTATACAAAACATTTAAGTTTTCTAATTTCACCAGATTTTAGATCAAGAACAACAAGGTTTGTTGACATATGTCGTACAACAAAAGCTTAATCAAATTTGCATACGTTTGCAAATCATAAGAGCTACAAATTGCACCACGAGCATGATTTCACCAACCAAGAGCAATGGCGGTAGCTAGTTCATTCCTAAACCTATCCATGTTAGGAGCACTTGCCTCCGAAGTGGAAGCATCCGATGCACTGGAAGGAATAACATACTTCGTATATCTATCCGTAATTGTTGGAACATAATCTGGATCTCTTTCACATCAAATAAAGTGGAGATCATCTTTGTCATGGAAGCGAACATAGTTGTGCAATGTCATAGTAGCTGCAACAATCTTCATCTGTGTTTGGAACGAGTAGTTTGGCATCTTGAGGAGAATTTGCCATTTCATTTTCCACACTCCAAAGGTTCTCTCTATGCAATTGTGTTTGGAGGAGTGAATCTTGTTGAACTTCTCCGTAGGAGTATTTGAAGGTGCACCTCTTTGAAAGTCAGGGACATGATACTGTTCTCCTTTGTATGGTACTAGATATCCATCTCTATTAGGATACCCGGCATCTACAAGGTAATGCTTGCCTAAATTGACAGCACACATACATGTTAGTTGGAGGATAGAGTACATCATGTGTAAACTTGTAACGAAAAGAAATGCTCACCCTTTGGTGGATGGGTGAAGGAGGGTCTGTCCTTCTCAATTGCATGGTATAACACATTTGTATCATGCATAGAACCAGGTTTCCCAATTGAAGCATAAGTAAAGTGCATATCGAAGTCACATATCGCCATCACATTCTGAGTTGTCATGCCCGTCCTCCCAATGTACCTAACTTTTGGTGGCCCATCAGGAATAGAAGCTCTTATATGAGTCCCATCGATTGCACCAATGCAATCTTTGAGATGGGGATAAGCCCTCCTATCCTTTTTAATTAGATCATACACAATGTGGAAGTTTGGGTCTTGTGGCTTAAGGTAGTGAGATGCCACGTTCACTACACATTGTAGAACCTCATGGAATTTACGATGGATTGTACCCGCTGAATGTTTGAAGCGATTTTGAGTTCTTCTATTTGATTCACAACCTCCCAATGTCCACAAGAACATAGCAAGAGACTCATAAGTGCTAACAAAGCTTGTTTCTTTTAGACCATAGTTACGTACCAACAAGTCATGAAGACCAAAGAACACACTTCCCGTCATTCTCAACATTGTGTAGGTCTCTCCCTGTGTGGCAATAGTCTCTTGAAGCCATCCAAATCCACTCAAAATAGATTTCCGAGGCTTGGCCTTCATCACCCAACTTTCACAATACTTGCCAAATATGACTGCTGCACCCGAACAAAGCATGTTCATATTGAAAATAAACAGTACCAGCATGAACATGTACTACCAACATAAGGAAATTATTGATTTGATCTGAAATCAATTTATATCACTACAGACTGCACTACACACATATACGAAAAATGCGCACACATCAGTTTCATATCACAAGAAATTGGGGTTGTTCACAGACAGCGCATGAACTAGCTAGGCTGAATCAGAGTACTACAAGAGGGGGGAGGTGGCTGCTCACCTTGAGCTGGGGGAATGGCTTCTCTGGCGTGGATCTTGCGGCCAGGCCCGTCAGGAGCTCTACTTCACGCGGTTGTTAGCGCCGACCAACGGAGGGAGTGGCGACAGATGGGGAGACAACAGCATGGGGACTTTGGGCGGCTGCTGCGAGCGGTGATGGATGGAGACTTGTGGGACAAGGCGTAGATCCGAGGGGCGGCGACGCGGTGGCCGACCGGCCGGCGACGGCTAGGGTTGCTACAACAGAGGAGGAGGTGGGCGTTCGTTTCTGTACGAGAAGAGGAGGTCGCGAGAGCAGAGGAGTCGAGAAAAACGATTCGCTGGTTACATCGAAGTGGCATTGCTATCGTAATTTTGAGAAACTCTCGCTTCTGATATTTGCGAAGCCGGGCCAGCGCAGCTTACCGTCTCCGCGATATTTGCACTGTCGAATCCTCATCTCCGCGGAGCCAGCTTCTCGAAGTGGAGCTGTACGGTGCGGCTTCTCGAAGCAATTTTTGGAAGCTAGCTCGTGGACTGCTTTTGAGCGGGGCCTTAGCCTCTTTGTTTGGGCTGCAGATTCCCGACATAACTAACAAATCAAGGAGTACTCTTTCCAAATATCACTCTCATCTCAGATTGCGACAAGTGCCATATTGCATGTGCGTCGCTTGTCGCAACTTGATAGTTTTTTCGTAGTTTTGTTTATTCCAAACATTTTATATCTCAAACCGCACATCCAAATCCTGAGCCATTTTCATCGTTGAATTCCTCACGACAAGATTGTCAAGACTAGAACCCATCTTCATAGGTTTTGATGAATTTTTTTTGCACGAAAATAAGGACGAAAAAACCAAACCGGAAGCATATTTTTTCCATTTCCAAGAGGTACGACCGAAAATGCATCTTTTTCCTTTCCGAGAGGCACGACTGTTCCTCTCGCGGAAGCAAATACATGCCTCCATGAGAAGTAAATCCGTGCCTCTCACGATGGGAAAAACACATTTTTTTCTTTTTCTAGAGGCACTTCTCGTGGAAGGAACAAAAAGTATACATGTTTTTCCTTTTCTGAGAGGCACGGCCGTGCCTCTCGCAGAAGCAAATCCGTGTCTCCACGAGAAGTAAATCCGTGCCTCTCATGAAAGTAAATCCGTGTCTCCACGAGAAGCAAATCCGTGCCTGATGTGATTCTTTTTCCTTTTTGCGAGGATGCACGGCCATGCCTCTCGCGTAAACAAATTTGTGCCTCCATGAAAATTAAATTTGTGCCTCTCGTA
Source organism: Triticum urartu (assembly GCF_003073215.2). Taxonomy (NCBI): domain Eukaryota; kingdom Viridiplantae; phylum Streptophyta; class Magnoliopsida; order Poales; family Poaceae; genus Triticum; species Triticum urartu. Next base: position 89,002,476 of record NC_053028.1, on the reverse strand, counting down.
GAAAAAAAAGAAAATACATTTTTTCGCGCAATTGTTTTTCGCCCAAATGCTAAGGAAAACGAGGGGAAAACCGGAAGCCAACTCAAAAAAAATCATCTAAAAGTCGAAAGCGCGTACAAAACATAAAAATAAAAATAAAATCCGAAGACAGCGCCTAGAGCACGACACTGAAGGAAATATACCCTAGAGGCAACAATAAAGTTGTTATTTATATTTCCTTACATCATGATAAATGTTTATTATTCATGCTAGAATTGTATTAGCCGGAAACTTAGTACATGTGTGAATAGATAGACAAACAGAATGTCACTAGTTTGCCTCTACTTGACTAGCTCGTTGAATCAATGATGGTTATGTTTCCTAACCATAGACATGAGTTGTCATTTGATTAACGAGATCACATCATTAGAGAATGATGTGATTGACTTGACCCATCCGTTATCTTAGCATGATGATCGTTTAGTTTGTTGCTATTGCTTTCTTCATGACTTATACATGTTCCTATGACTATGAGATTATGCAACTCCCGAGTACCGAAGGAACACTTTGTGTGCTACCAAACGTCACAACGTAACTGGGTGATCATAAAGGTGCTCTACAGGTGTCTCCAATGGTACTTGTTGAGTTGGCATAGATCAAGATTAGGATTTTTCACTCCGATTGTCGGAGAGGTATCTCTGGGCCCTCTCAGTAATGCACATGACAATAAGCCTTGCAAGCAATGTAGCTAATGAGTTAGTTACGAGATGTAGCATTACAGAACGAGTAAAGAGACTTGCCGGTACCGAGATTGAACTAGGTATTGAGATACCGACGATCGAATCTCGGGCAAGTAACATACCGATGACAAAGGGAACAATGTATGTTGTTATGCGGTTTGACTAATAAAGATCTTCGTAGAATATGTAGGATCCAATATGAGCATCCAGGTTCCGCTATTGGTTATTGACCGAAGACGAGTCTCGGTCATGTATACATAGTTCTCGAACCCGTAGGCTCCGCACGCTTAAAATTCGGTGATGATCGGTAATATGAGTTTATGTGTTTTGATGTACCAAAGGTAGTTCGGGGTCCCGGATATGATCACGGACATGACAAGGAGTCTCGAAATGGTCAAGACATAAAGATTGATATATTGGAAGCCTATATCTGGACATCGGAATAGTTCCGGGTGAAATCGGGATTTTACCGGAGTGCCGGGGGGGGGGGGGGGGGGGGGGTGGTGGGGTGGGTGGGGGGGGGGGGGGGGTGGGGGGGGTGTGGGTGTGGTGGGGGGTGGGGGGTGGGGGGGTGGGGGGGGGGGGGGGGGGGGGGGTACCGGAAATCCCCGGGAGTTAATGGGCCCCAAGACACAAGTTGATCAGTTGATCTTTTAGCCATGTGCGGTGCCCCCCTCCACTATAATCCACCTCAGTCATATCGTAGCGGTGCTTAGGCAAAGCCCTGCGTCGGTAGCATCATCATCACCGTCATCATGCCGACGTGCTGACGGAACTCTCCCTCGAAGCTGTGCTGGATCGGAGTTCGTGGGACGCCACCGAGATGAACGTGTGCTGAACTCGGAGGTGCCGTACGTTCGGTACTTGGATCGGTCGGATCGTGAAGACGTACGACTACATCAACCGCGTTCTCATAACGCTTCCTCTTACGGTCTACGAGGGTATGTGGACGACACTCTCCCATCTCGTTGCTATGCATCACCATGATCTTGCGTGTGCGTAGGATTTTTTTTGAAATTACCGCGTTCCCCAACAGATATGTGGCGGCGGCTGAGAGCGCGCCAAGTGGCACGTTCCCAACCAACCCAAAGTGACCCTTGGGAGGGCTTCCGAGGAAGTACTCCGTAATTACTTACTCTCATAGATTCCTAAGAATGACTATGGGCGTGTTATGCCTAAAAAAGACCGTGTACGTGTTTGGTTGCCCCCATGAGGCCCAACCTGGCCAACGCGGAAAGAAATTGGGTTGTTTGGTTGCTCGGGTTCATTGTTTGTCCTGCATCAGACGATCTGTACAACACCTCATAGCCATTCCCGCTAGGCGTCGTGACAGTTTCTAGCGAGCCAGGCTCTGTCGAAGCATGGGAGGGGAACGCGAAACAGAGCTCATGCAATCACGTAGATGGTGCAAGCTCGCGCGTGTCTCCAAAAAATTAGCGGGAGGATTTCGGGTTACTTCCCGCCGATTCGGTCACCCTATATAGCCCCCTTCACCTCACCATTGAAACTCCCGCCACCATTCTCTCCCTTTAGAGCTTTCCCTCCAATGTGGATCGGCACCGACGAGCAGGTAAGCGGCGCTTCTTCTCCGGCCGACGGTCCATAGTGGCAGCAACTCATGTCCTCCTCTTCTCTGACCTGTTCCGCGTCTCCCTTGAGCTGCAACGATGACCTGTGTGAGTCAATCATCCCCTTCGATGTACTTTTTCTAACTAGATCTGAGAGCATGTGGTAGGTTTTGATCTGAGAGCATGTGGTAGGGTTTGATCTATGACCATCTTGTAGCATTGTATACTGCCGATATGTGAGAATGTGATGTTGTGGTAGCTATTGGTGATGGATTTGTAGCATTCTAGGGGTGTATCATAGTGTTGAACACAATAGATTGGTAGCTAGTTGTGATGAATTGGTAGAAAGCTTGTTGGTGTATGCTGCTCATATCGTGTTGTGTTGAGATAGATGGTCTGGTAGTGTGTGTTATATGTATTGTCCATGTGTGTGCTACGATTGTAGGACATGACCACACAAATGCAAGAGGCTAGTCAGACAATTGTCTTGTCTGAGAAACAACTCCTGTCATCCTATGTCGAGGACTTCCTGAAGGAAATATGCCCTAGAGGCAATAATAAAGTTATTATTTATTTCCTTATACCATGATAAATGTTTATTATTCATGCTAGAATTGTATTAACCGGAAACATAATACATGTGTGAATACATAGACAAACTTGGTGTCACTAGTATGCCTCTACTTGACTAGCTCGTTAATCAAAGATGGTTATGTTTCCTAACCATGAACAAAGAGTTGTTATTTGATTAATGGGATCACATCATTAAGTGAATGATCTGATTGACACGACCCATTCCATTAGCTTAGCACCCGATCGTTTAGTATGTTGCTATTGCTTTCTTCATGACTTATACATGTTCCTATGACTATGAGATTATGCAACTCCCGTTTGCCGGAGGAACACTTTGTGTGCTACCAAACATCACAACGTAAATGGGTGATTATAAAGGAGCTATACAGGTGTCTCCAAAGGTAGATGTTGGGTTGGCGTATTTCGAGATTAGGATTTGTCACTTCGATTGTCGGAGAGGTATCTCTGGGCCCTCTCGGTAATACACATCACATAAGCCTTGCAAGCATTGCAACTAATGAGTTAGTTGTGAGATGATGTATTACAGAACGAGTAAAGAGACTTGCCGGTAACAAGATTGAACTAGGTATTGGATACCGACGATCGAATCTCGGGCAAGTAACATACCGATGACAAAGGGAACAACGTATGTTGTTATGCGGTCTGACCGATAAAGATCTTCGTAGAATATGTAGGAGCCAATATGGGCATCCAGGTCCCGCTATTGGTTATTGACCAGAGATTTGTCTCAGTCATGTCTGCATTGTTCTCGAACCATAGGGTCCGCACGCTTAATGTTACGATGGCAGTTATTATGAGTTTATGCATTTTGATGTACCGAAGTTAGTTCGGAGTCCCGGATATGATCACGGACATGACGAGGAGTCTCGGAATGGTCGAGACATAAAGATTGATATATTGGATGACTATATTCGGACACCGGAAGGGTTCCGGAGAAGTATCGGATAAAACCGGAGCACCGGGGGGTTACCGGAACCCCCCGGGGGGTTAATGGGCCTCATGGGCCTAATGTGGAGAAGAGGAAGGGGCTGCCAGGGCAGGCCGCGCGCCCCCTCTCCCCCTAGTCCGAATTGGACAAGGAGGGAGGGGCGGCGCCCCCCCTTTCCTATTCTCCCTCCACCTCTCCTAGTTGGACAAGGAAGAGGGGAGGGGAGTCCTACTCCCGGTGGGAGTAGGACTCCTCCTGCGTGCCTCCATAGGGCCGGCCGCACCCCCCCTTGGATCCTTTATATACGGGGGCAGGGGGGCACCTCTAGACACACAAGTTGATCCACGTGATCGTTCCTTAGCCGTGTGCGTGCCCCCTGCCACCATAATCCACCTCGATCATATCGTTGTAGTGCTTAGGCGAAGCCTTGCGTCGGTAGAACATCATCATCGTCACCACGCCGTTGTGCTGACGGAACTCATCCCCGATGCTTTGCTGGATCGGAGCCCGGGGAGCGTCATCGAGCTGTACGTGTGCTAAGAACTCGGAGGTGCCGGAGTAATGGTGCTTGGATCGGTCGGATCGGGAAGACGTACGACTACTTCCTCTACGTTGCGTCAACGCTTTCGTTGCGGTCTACGAAGCGTACGTAGACAACACTCTCCCCTCTCGTTGCTATGCATCACCATGATCTTGCGTGTGCGTAGGAAAATTTTGAAATTACTACGTTCCCCAACACTTCCAGCCTCCCATTGAGGACCAGATGCCTCCTGATTCAGATGTGATTGATTGTTTAGGCATGGGTCCTCCTTTCGTGCCTATATCATTTGTGCTCATTGTGCCAAATGTTATTGTTGTCGCCGCACAAATGACAACCGCAAAGGACAAGAAGGGTGGTTGGGGGGACAACATGAAGTGGCTATCGTTCATGTCATGTTGGTGCTTATCAATATGGGTGAGCTCATATCTAGTGGGGTTAGGACTGACAAGGCCTTCAAGGAGGTGCATTTGAACACCATTGCGAAGCGAGTTTTCAAGTTTTGTGGTCAGGAGGTGACCTCCACCCAAGTCTACAACCACCTCAGGAAGTGAAGATCTAGATGGATAAAAGTGTCCAAGCTTAGAGACCTTAGCAGCGCCTCATGGGATCAGACCACTTGCTCGATCATTCTAGAGGCAGAGCACTACCAAAGCCATACCGCGGTTAGCTCACGTCCCCTTATTTAAGCATGTCAATCATTGTTTCCCTGCAACTAACCATGTTGTGTTTCTTTATTAGGACCACCCCAAAGATGCAGAGTTCCTCAACACACCCATCCAAAAGTACAACCAAATGTAACACACTTTCTCCTTTGGGCTAGCAACCGGCAAGCCCCCTTGGTTCGCCCATGCCTTAGTTCCCAGACACCCAGGAGTCTGAGAGCATCGTCCTTGATGGTCCTGATAAGGGATTTGAGTATGTCACCATGCTTCATAGGAAGAGGAAGAGGGGCAGCTTGATGGAGGACGAGATCAGTTTCCTCACCAGCATGACTAGGATCGTCAAGGAGGTGGCAACCACCATAAGGGAGAGAAAATCGATTGATGTCCACTCTGACCACTACACCGTCGTCATGGACCAAGGTGGCTCCAGCCAAGAGGCTTTGATGGTTTCTCTGAGCCACCTTCTAGACAACAAGGCCCAGGGTCTTGGGTTTGTTGCCATGGCAGACACTCACATGGTACTCTAGCTCAGGAGCTAGTTGGGCAACAGGGCAAGCACTACTGCTAGTTCTGTCTTTGGTGGTGGGGACGGTGTGTATGCTCCTCAACAACGATGGCGATGACGACAACGATGGTGACGAGGACGACATATATGTTTTGTAGATAGGGCTTGAAAACTATTTATGATCATGTATATTTTGATGAGGTGGTATATACTAACCTCCCACGAACTTAGGACTGGTCATCACCTTCTAAGAAACCCAGTGAGCCAGCCCATAGGCGGTGCAACGCATAGGGAGCAGGCCAAGTGGGCCGGTCCATTGGGGGGGGATTGTAGGGGTCTAAAAATCCCTAAAGAATGAATGCACACGTGCCAGGAAATGTTCTCGAGCCCACTCGCTCATGAACGCATGTAGCTCCAGACCTAGAGACTGTTAGAGCAACTCTAGCAGACCCCGCATCCCGCCCCGACCAGCAAAATAACCGCCAAAATGCGGGTTGGGGCGGAAAAACCTGCCCGATCAGACCTAGCATCCCGCCCCGGCCCGCACAAATTTTTTAGGTGCACGGCAAAATCTCAGCCCCAACCAGCATATTCGCGGGTTTCCCCCTCGCCGTTGTGGTGCCCTGCATATAAGCAGAAGCGGTTGGTGGGGGGACATTTCAGCCCGCACTTTCCCCACTAACCACCTCCCTGTTGGGGAATGCAGTAATTTCAAAAAAAATTCCTATGCACACGCAAGATCATGGTGATGCATAGCAACGAGAGGGAAGAGTGTTGTCTATGTACCCTCATAGACCGTAAGCGGAAGCGTTATGACAACGCGGTTGATGTAGTCGTACGTCTTCACGATCGACTGATCCTAGCACCGAAGGTACGTCACCTTCGCGATCTGCACACGTTCGGCTTGGTGACGTCCCACGAACTCACGATCCAGTAGGGCTTCGAGGGAGAGCTTCGTCAGCATGACGGCGTGATGACGGTGATGATGATGCTACCGGAACAGGGCTTCGCCTAAGCACCGCTACGATATGACCGAGGTGGATTATGGTGGAGGGGGGCACCGCACATGGCTGGAAACAATCAACTAGTGTGTTCTAGGGTGCCCCCTTGCCCCCGTATATAAAGGAGCAAGGGGGGAGGCCGGCCAGCCTAGAGGCGCGCCAAGGGAGAGGGGGAGTCCTCCTCCTAGTAGGAGTAGGACTCCCCTTTTCCTATTCCAACTAGGAATGGGAAGGGGGAAGGAAGGAGAGGGAGAGAGGGAGGAAAGAGGGGGCGCCACCCCGTCCTTGTCCAATTCGGACTCCCAAGGGGGGGGGGCGAGCCCTAGGCCCTCTCCTCTCTCTCCCACATGGCCCATGTTGGCCCATTAGTTCCCCCGGGGTTCCGATAACCCCTCCAGCACTCCAATAAATATGCGGTGACCCCCGGAACTCATACGGTGTCCGAATATAGTCGTCCAATATATCAATCTTTATGTCTCAACCATTTCTAGACTCCTTGTCATGTCCGTGATCATATCCGGGACTCTGAACTATCTTCGGTACATCAAAACACATAAACTCGTAATACTGATCGTCACCGAACGTTAACCGTGCGGACCCTATGGGTTCGAGAACTATGGAGACATGACCGAGACATGTCTCCGGTCAATAACCAATAGCGGAACCTGGATTCTCATATTGGCTCCTACATATTCTACGAAGATCTTTATTGGTCAAACCGCATAACATACGTTGTTCCCTTTGTCATCGGTATGTTACTTGCCCGAGATTCGATCGTCAGTATCTCAATACCTAGTTAAATCTCGTTACCAGCAAGTCTCTTTACTCGTTCCGTAATACATCATCCCGCAACTAACTCATTAGTCACAATGCTTGCAAGGCTTATAGTGATGTGTATTACCGAGAGGGCCCAGAGATACCTCTCCAACAATCGGAGTGACAAATCCTAATCTCGATCTATGCCAACTCAACAAACACCATCAGAGACACCTGTATAGCACCTTTATAATCACCCAGTTACATTGTGACGTTTGGTAGCACACAAAGTGTTCCTCTGGTATTCGGGAGTTGCATGATGTCATAGTCATAGGAACATGTATAAGTTATGGAGAAAGCAATAGTAACAAACTAAACGATCATCGTGCTAAGCTAACGGATGGGTCAAGTCAATCACACCATTCTCTAATGATGTGATCCCCTTAATCAAATGACAACTCATGTCTATGGTTAGGAAACATAACCATCATTGATTCAACGAGCTAGTCAAGTAGAGGCAAACTAGTGACACTCTGTTTGTCTATGTATTCACACATGTACTAAGTTTCCGGTTAATACAATTCTAGCATGAATAATAAACATTTATCATGATATAAGGAAATATAAATAACAACTTTATTATTGCCTCTAGGGCATATTTCCTTCAGTCTCCCACTTGCACTAGAATCAATAATCTAGATTACGTTATAATGATTCTAACACCCATGGAGTCTTGGTGCTGATCATGTTTTGCTCATGAGAGAGGCTTAGTCAACGGGTCTGCAGCATCCAGATCCGTATGTATCTTGCAAATCTCTATGTCTCCCTCCTTGACTTGATCATGGATGGAATTGAAGCATCTCTTGATGTGCTTGGTTCTCTTGCGAAATCTGGATTCCTTTGCCAAGGGAATTGCACCAGTATTGTCACAAAAGAGTTTCATTGGACCCGATGCGCTAGGTATGACACCTAGATCGGATATGAACTCCTTCGTCTAGACTCCTTCATTTGCTGCTTCCGAAGCAGCTATGTATTCCGCTTCACACGTAGATCCCGCCACGACGCTCTGCTTGGAACTGCACCAACTGACTGCTCCACCATTTAATAAAAACACGTATCCGGTTTGTGACTTAGAGTCATCCGGATCAGTGTCAAAGCTTGCATCAAAGTAACCGTTTACGACAAGCTCTTTGTCACCTCCATATACGAGAAACATATCCTTAGTCCTTTTCAGGTATTTTAGGATATTCTTGACCGTTGTCAAGTGATCCACTCCTGGATTACTTTGGTACCTCCCTGCTAGACTGATAGTAAGGCACACATGAGGTCTGGTACACAACATTGCATACATTATAGAGCCTATGGCTGAAGCATAGGGAACACCTTTCATTTTCTCTCTATCTTCTGCAGTGGTCAGGCATTGAGTCTGACTCAACTTCACACCTTGTAACACAGGCAAGAACCCTTTCTTTACTTGATCCATTTTGAACTTCTTCAAAACTTTATCAAGGTATGTGCTTTGTGAAAGTCCAATTAAGCGTCTTGATCTATCTCTATAGATCTTGATGCCCATTATATTAGCAGCTTTTGATGTCTACTACGCAACCTTCTTCTTGTAGACGTTGTTGGGCCTCCAAGTGCAGAGGTTTGTAGGATAGTAGCAAATTTCCCTCAAGTGGATGACCTAAGGCTTATCAATCCGCGGGAGGCGTAGGTTGAAGATGGTCTCTCTCAAACAACCCTGCAACCAAATAACAAAGAGTCTCTTGTGTCCCCAACACACCCAATACAATGGTAAATTGTATAGGTGCACTAGTTCGGCAAAGAGGTGGTGATACAAGTGCAATATGGATGGTAGATATAGGTTCTTGTAATCTGAAATTATAAAAACAGCAAGGTAACAAGTAATAAAAGTGAGCGTAAACGGTATTGCAATGCTAGGAAACAAGGCCTAGGGTTCATACTTTCACTAGTGCAAGTCCTCTCAACAATAATAACATAATTGGATCATATAACTATCCCTCAACATGCAACAAAGAGTCACTCCAAAGTCACTAATAGCAGAGAACAAACGAAGAGATTATGGTAGGGTAAGAAACCACCTCAAAGTTATTCTTTCCGTTCGATCTATTATAGAGTTCGTACTAGAATAACACCTTAAGACACAAATCAACCAAAACCCTAATGTCACCTAGATACTCCAATGTCACCTCAAGTATCCGTGGGTATGATTATATGATATGCATCACACAATCTTAGATTCATCTATTCAACCAACACAAAGAACTTCAAAGAGTGCCCCAAAGTTTCTACCGGAGAGTCAAGACGAAAACGTGTGCCAACCCCTATGCATAAGTTCACGAGGTCATAGAACTCACAAGTTGATCACCAAAACATACATCAAGTGGATCACGTGATATCCCATGGTCACCACAGATACGCACATGCAAGACATACATCAAGTGTTCTCAAATCCTTAAAGACTCAATCCGATAAGATAACTTCAAAGGGAAAACTCAATCCATTACAAGAGAGTGGAGGGGGAGAAACATCATAAGATCCAACTATAATAGCAAAGCTCGCGGTACATCAAGATTGTGCCAACTCAAGAACACGAGAGAGAGAGAGAGATCAAACACATAGCTACTGGTACATACCCTCAGCCCCGAGGGAGAACTACTCCCTCCTCGTCATGGAGAGCACCGGGATGATGAGGATGGCCACCGGAGAGGGATTCCCCCTCCGGTAGGGTGCCAAAATGGGTCTAGATTTATTTTCGGCGGCTACGGAGGCTTCTGGCGGCGGAACTCCCGACCTATTCTGTTCCCCGATGTTTTTAGGGTATATATATGGACATATATAGGTCAAAGAAGTCGGTCAGGGGAGCCACAAGGGGCCCATGAGGGTGGGGGGCGCGCACAGGGGGGCAGGCGTGCCTCCCTGCCTCGTGGCCACCTCGAAGCTTCCCTGACGTCTACTCCAAGTCTCCTGGATTGCTTCCGTTCCAAAAATAACTCTCCCGAAGGTTTCATTCCGTTTGGAGTCCGTTTGATATTCCTTTTCTTCGAAACACTGAAATAGGCAAGAAAATAGCAATTTGGGCTGGGCCGCCGGTTAATAGGTTAGTCCCAAAAATAATATTAAAATGTATAATAAAGCCCATAAACATCCAAAACATATAATATAATAGCATGGAACAATCAAAAATTATAGATACGTTGGAGACGTATCAGCATCCCCAAGCTTAATTCCTGCTCGTCCTCGAGTAGGTAAATGATAAAAACAGAATTTTTGATGTGGAATGCTTCCTAACATATTTCTCAATGTAATTTTCTTTATTGTGGCATGAATGTTCAGATCCGAAAGATTCAATATAAAAGTTTAATATTGACATAAAAATAATAATACTTCAAGCATACCAACTAAGCAATCATGTCTTCTCAAAATAACATGGCCAAAGAAAGTTCATCCCTACAAAATCATATAGTTTGGTCATGCTCCATTTTCGTCACACAAGAATGCTCTCATCATGCACAACCCCGATGAAAAGCCAAGCAATTGTTTCATAATTTAGTAATCTCAAACCTTTTTCAACCTTCACGCAATACATGAGCGTGAGCCATGGATATAGCACTATGGGTGGAATAGAATATAATGAAAGGGGGTTATGTGGAGAAGACAAAAAAGGAGAAAGTCTCACATTGACACGGCTAATCAATGGGCTAGGGAGATGCCCATCAATTGATGTCAATGCAAGGAGTAGGGATTGCCATGCAACAGATGCACTAGAGCTATAAATGTATGAAAGCTCAACAAAAGAAACTAAGTGGGTGTGCATCCAACTTGCTTGCTCACGAAGACCTAGGGCACTTGAGGAGACCCATTGTTGGAATATACAAGCCAAGTTGTATAATGAAAAATTCCCACTAGTAAATGAAAATGACAAAACAAGAGATTCTTTGTCATAAAGATCATGGTGCTACTTTGAAGCACAAGTGTGGAAAAAGGATAGTAGCATTGCCCCTTTTTATTTTCTTTTTATTTATTTTGGACCTTCTTTTTTTCTCTTTTTTGGCCTTTCTCCCTTTTTTCCTTTTTTATGGGACAATGCTCTATTAATGATGATCATCACACTTCTATTTATTTACAACTCAATGATTACAAGTCGATACTAGAACAAGATATGACTCTATATGAATGCCTTTGGCGGTGTACCGGGATGTGCAATGACTCATGAGTGACATGTATGAAAGAATTATGAACGGTGGCTTTGCCACAAATACGATGTCAACTACAAGATCATGCTAGGCAATATGACAATGATGATGCATGTCATAATAAATGGAACGGTGGAAAGTTGCATGGCAATATATCTCGGAATGGCTATGGAAATGCCATAATAGGTAGGTATAGTGGCTGTTTTGAGGAAGATATAAGGAGGTTTATGTGTGATAGAGCGTATTGTATCACGGGGTTTGGATGCACCAGCGAAGTTTGCACCAACTCTCAAGGTGAGAAAGGGCAATGCACGGTACCGAAGAGGCTAGCAATGATGGAAGGATGAGAGTGCGTATAATCCATGGACTCAACATTAGTCATAAAGAACTCACATACTTATTGCAAAAATCTACAAGTCATCAAAAACCAAGTATTACGCGCATGCTCCTAGGGGGATAGATTGGTAGGAAAAGACCATCGCTCGTCCCCGACCACCACTCATAAGGAAGACAATCAAATAACACCTCATGTTTCAAATTTGTTACACAATGTTTACCATACATGCATGCTACGAGACTTGCAAACTTCAACACAAGTATTTCTCAAATTCACAACTACTCAACTAGCATAACTTTAATATCACTATCTCCATATCTCAAAACAATCATCAAGTATCAAACTTCTCTTAGTATTCAATGCACTTATATGAAAGTTTTTTATAATATCAAAAGCAACACTACAAAAAAAGACACATCCGTGACATTTTGGGCCGAACGAATTTTTCTGTCATACATATGACACTTCTATGATGATAATTGTGACAAAACCCGGTATCATCATAGATGTGGTGGGCTCCTACTTCTATGACAAAAAATCATGAAAGAAAATGGGCTTTTCGTCCTGGGCGGGCCGGAGATGCAGCTGCATGACATTATTTGGGCCATCCATGACAGAAAAAACTGTGGTAGAAGCGAGGGCGAGGAAAATTTTGGGGAGTTCCCGGTTACGGTGGGAGGTCGGGGGCTGAGCGATGCACGTTTCTCTCATACACGTACGCGCGTGTATGCGAGGCGTTGGCTCTAACTGAACCCGAGCGAGGCGTTGGGCTCTAATTCAACCCGAGCGATTGCACTGCAGGCTACGCGTTACTGAACCCGAGCAATCGATCGATGGCTGTTAACTGAACCCGATCGAGCGATTCCTTCGCTACTGCTGCTAACTGAAGCCGATCGATGCTGCCTCTGGATGAACACTGAGCGTTGCAGGGGGGGTTGGATGAACAGTTCCCGGTGGGGGTGGATGAACAAGACCTCGTGGTGTTGCCTCTGGATGAACAGGACCCCGATCGATCGAGCCGGTTGGGGCTGGATGAACAGGACCCCGTGGAAGGCTGGATGAACAGGACCATCCCGTGGAGGGCAGGATGAACAGTAGACGGTGGAGGGCAGGATGAACAGTAGCCCGTGGAGGGGTGATTGAACAGAAGCCCGTGGAGAGGGCTGGTTGAACAGTAGCCGGTGGAGTAGCGCACGGTGGAGGCTGGATGAACAGGAGCCCGTGGATGAACAGTCGCAGGTGGAGGCTGGAGGAGGTCGACGGTGGATGAACAGTAGCTCGTGGATGCTGGAGGGGGTCGACGGTGGAGATGAACAGTATCCCGTGGAGTCCCATTTTGCGGTACGCCATACCCTTCCTGATGAACATAACCCCCGTTTCGACCGTAGGAGGTCCGTTTCGTCCGTTTTGCGGTACGCCACACCCCTCCCGATGAACAGGACCCCCGTTTCGACCGTAGGAGGTCCGTTTCCTCTGTTTTGCGGTACGCCAGACCCCTCCCGATCAACAGGACCCCGTTCCGAACATAGGAGGTCCATTTCCTCCGTTGTGCGGTACGCCAGGCCTCGTTTCCATCGCCTGTTCCGTCCAAGCCCTCCCGATGAACACGACCACGCATTCCGTTCCGACCCAGCCGGTTGGCTCCCACGCGTTCCGTTGCCTCCCGATGAACATGACGCATTCCGTTGCCTCCCCATGAACACGACGCATTCCGTTGCCTCCCCATGAACACGACGACGATGCTGTTTCTCTGTTCCGACCCAGCCATGTCAACGAGCCCTCACCGTACGTATGCGCGAGTAGGCGTTCGAGACCCCGCCCGTATGTACACATACATGGCTGTATTTTCTTTCTTGCACCCTGGCCGCCTCTACTACGACACGTGCGTGGCTGTACATCCACCAGTATATATGTACGTACACGTTTGTGACCAGAATGACAACGCTACGTACGCTTCGACCAGGTGGGTCCCAACTGTCAGGCACTTCCTTGCATGCGAAGATGTAGCTGGTGGGTCCCAGCAGTCAGGGGGGCGAAATACGGTGGCCAGTCCGGTGGGTCCCCGCTGTCAGGTGGAGGAATAATTATTTTGCATGTAATAAGGAGGCACTTCCTTGCTGCGGCCGTGGACCCAGCTGTCAGCGTCTCCACGTACAGTCCACGTCCTATGGAAGCCGTTCCTTGACCATGTTGACCACGCCGCGCCGAGAGCACTAGGGCGGTGGACGACGGCGAGGACTAGGAAGGGGACGACACGGAGCCGGGGAAGACGCGGCAGTGGATGCCCACGCGTAGAGGAGTACGAGGGCACTGGTTCGCTGCGGTGTGAGGCTGCCGTCGCCGCAGAGTAACAGGGGGTGTGGGTGAGTAGAGGGATGGCCTGGCCAGCGATGGGAGTAGTAGGGGGCGGTGAGGCCTCCACCGCATCGCAGCTGGCCACGGGAGGCAGGAGCACGAGGCACGATCGGCGCTGGTTTGGGCGGCTGGAGCAAGGAGACCAGAGGTTGAAGAAGCACTACGACCATTGGATGGACATCGTACGGTCACTGGAGCTAGAATCGTGCATATTGACTAAGTTGACAAAGCCCTCCGTCCCCGTCAACTTAGTAGGCCCACAAGTCAGCCTGCCACTATACTGGGTCACAGCTAACAGGGGGAGTATTCATTTTTTTTGTGCGTAATAAGGAGGCACTTCCTTGCGTGCGAAGATATAGCTGGTGGGTCCGAGCTTTCAGCGGCGGTAACGTTTTTTTTCGCGAAATACAGAGGCCCTTTCAGTGGGTCCCTGATGTCAGGTGAAAGAATCATTATTTTGCGCGTAATAAGGAGGCATTTCCTTGCGCGCGGTCATGGACCCAGCTGTCGGCCTCTCCACGTATAGTCCACTTCAGATGCATGTCGGTCGTTGACCACGTTGACCAGGCCACGCCAAGAGCACCAGGGCGGTGGACGACGGCGAGGCCTAGGAAGGGAACGACACGGAGGTTGGGAAGACTCGGCAGTTGTTTCCCACGTGGAGGGGAGTACGACTGTACGAGGGTTTACTGGTTCGTCTGCCATCGCCGGAGAATAACATCAGGTGTGGGTGAGTAGAGGGATGGCTAGGCCAGCGATGGGATTATGGTGGGGCGGTGAGGCCTGCGCGGTAGCACAACCGACCGCGGGGAGGAGGGAGCAGACAGTCCCGCCGGCGCTTGTTTGAGCGGCTGGAGCAGGAAGAGCAGAGATTGAAGAAGCACGACGGCCGTTGGATGGACATCCAATAGTCACTGCTTGTGCGTCAACCTTTTTTTAGGAAAGCCTCAAATCTGTGGAAAACAACATACAACCCATCTGCCATTATTTCTAATAATTTTCAGCCCATTTGCTAATTCTTAATGTTTTTTTGGAGCCCATATTCTTTTTGTTAGCATTACAACCCAAATTGTGGCCACGGTTAAAAAATTATATGAAATTTTGCATATTTCGGTGCGGTCCGAACTGTTTTTAATCCCGAAATTTTGACTCACATTCAAACTGATTTTAAAAATAAATGTATATCAATATAAAATCCAACAAATTCTCCACGCATAGAAATTAATGTAATTTAAAATCTTGAAATGAAAAAAAGATATTTGAAACTAATTGCCGGTTTGATGTGTTTTAAAAATGTACAGCCCATTTCTCATTACTGATGGGCCATTTTCTCGGCCAGCCGAATGAAAGCTCTCATTGTCTTGAAAGATTTGTAGCCCAACAGGCCTGACAAAGCGACTTACTTGGCAAATCACAAAAAACTGGGCTGTGGCCGTGGACCCAGCTGTCAGCCTCTCCACGTACAGTACTCTTCCGATGGAAGTCGTTCCTTGACCACGTTGACCACGCCGCACGGAGAGCACCACGGCGGTGGACGACGGCGAGGCCTAGGAAGGGGACGACACGGAGCCAGGGAAGACGCGGCAGTGGAAGCCCGCGCGGAGAGGAGTACGTGGGTTCACTGGTTCGGCTACAGTGTGAGGCTGCCGTCGCCGCAGGGCCTGGCCAGCGGTGGGAATAGTAGGGGGCGATGAGGCCTCCGCGGCAGCACAGCCGACCACGGGAGGCAGGAGCATGCGGCACGACCGGTGCTGCTTTGGGCGGCTGGAGCAAGAAGACCAGAGGTTGAAGAAGCACTACGGCCATTGGATGGACATCGTACGGTCACTGGAGCTAGAATCGTTCATATTGACTAAGTTGACAAAGCCCTCCGTCCCCATCAACTTTGTTGGCCCACAAGTCATCCTCCCACTATGGTGGGTCCCAGCTAGCAGGGGGGTATTCATTTTTTGTGCGTAATAAGGAGGCACTTCCTTGCGTGCGAAGATATAGCTAGTGGGTCTGACATGTCAGCGGGGGGAACATTTTTTTCGCGAGATACAGAGGCCCTTCCGGTGGGTCCCAGCTGTCAGGTGGAGGAATCATTATTTTGCGCGTACAGTCCACAGCCGATGGATGTCGTTCGTTGACCAGGCCACGCAGAGAGCACCATGGCGGTGGACGACGGCCAGGCCTATGAAGGGAACGACACAGAGTCGGGGAAGACTCGGCAATGGTTACCCACGCGGTGGGGAGTACGAGGGTTTACTAGTCCGGCTGCCGTTGCCGGAAAATAACAGGAGGTGTGGGTGAGTAGAGGAATGGCCTGGCCAGCAATGAAGTAGGGTGGGGCGGTGCGGCCTGTGCGGCAGCACAGCCGGCCACGGGAGGCGAGAGCAGGCAGTCCCACCGGAGCTGGTTTGGGCGGCTGGAGCAAGAAGATCAGATATTGAAGAAGCAGCACGGCCATTGGATTAACATCCAATGGTCACTGCTGCTAGAATCGTTTGTGGACTAAGTTGACAAAGCCAAAGTACACGTCAACCTAGTGGACCCACAAGTCAGCCTCCAAATCTGTCCCAAACAGCATAGAACCCAAAATTTCTAGCCAGGTTCAAATTAATTTTAAACATAAATATACCTTAATTTAAATTCAATGAATTTTACCCGCACAAAAACAATGAAATTTAAAATATCAAAATCTGAAAGAAAACAATATTTTGGAACTAATTGTCTGTTTGCTGTATTTTTTTCATTTTACAGCCCATTTATTATTACTTATAGCCCATTTCTTATTACTTATAGCCCATTTTCTGGGAAAAATGCATCCCTCCTCGTCTTGAAAGATTTCCGGCCCAGCAGGGCGTAGAAAAGCAAGTAGGCCTACGTTGGTTATTCTACAAAAAATAAAATAGCTGGCTAGCAATTTTCAGAAAGGAAAAAAACAAACTGGGCTGGTCATGTGCTAAACATATGAAATAAAAGCCTGGGCTACACGAGCCACGGGTCCCGCACAACCCAGTTGATACCCTTCTCCGTCCTGAAAAAACAAAATTACTGCGCGCGCTGCTGGGTCCCTACTGTCGTCCTCACCATGTACAGTCATCTCCTTATTCCTCTCGGTTGTTGACCATGTTGACAACACCAGAGGGCAGCGCCGCGGCGAGCGAACCAAGGCGGAGGACGATGGTGAGGCCTTGGACGGGAACGAACAGGAGCCGGGGTAGATCACAGCCAGCCGTGGGAGGCGGGAGCAGGCAGTCCCGCCGGCGCTGGTTTGGCTTTGGCGGCTCGAGGAAGAAGAGGCTGAAGAAACGTGACAGACGTTGAATGTCAATCCAACGGTCAAGGTTGGCACAATCATTTGTTGACTAAGCGGACACCAAGTAGCATACTTTTTTATATATAGGAAGAAAACTGCGAGGAAAATGCGTTCATCTGTCGTCCTCCTCACAGGGAATGTTCGCCACATAAGTGACTAGCACCCTTGGTTTTCAACCGAGAGGTCTTGGGTTCGAGTCCCAGGAACTCTCAATTTTGTCCTCCTTCCTTCCTCGCAAAAAAGGGAAAGAAAATCAAAGACTTGGGAAGGCGTACAGAACAAGCTAGTGTACCAGTAAAGAGACGTTGCCGAGTTTTAGAAAAAAGAAAGACGTGCTCCTGTAGTTGGTTCGAATCCAAACCTAGACTATGACTATATATGGTGCTATGCTACTCTGCAAGTAATGAAACTGACATATCCAACGTCCGCTTCTCCTCTTCTCTACTTACTCTGCCTAGCATCAGAAGCTCTGGCCACGCAACTGTTGGGGATATTACTACTGGGCGTAAACCGGCCTATCTGGGACGGGTTAACCTCGTCAGTAGTTAAGTATGTTAAAGCCCAAGAAGACAGAGGAGGGCTCAAGGCCCATGGTTGGTTCAAGGCCTGTAGCCGTAAACCGGCGTTAGTAGTTAACCTATATTGTAAGTTAGGAATAAGTAGAGACCAAACCGGACACATCTATGAGCCGGTATTGGTACTCCGTAAGCCGACGGGAGTCACCCCTGTATATAAGGGGATGACCCGGCGGCGGTTCAAGGACAACAGACAACAGCTCGAGACATAGGCGAAGCTTGTTTGCTCCCTAGTCATCGAAACCCCATCAATTCCATCGCAACTAGACGTAGGCTTTTACCTTCATCGAAGGGGCCGAACTAGTATAAACTCTCTTGCGTCCCTGTGTTCGCTTTAACCCCTTCAAGCTAACCCATCGCGATGGCTCCACGACTAAGTCCTTTCTCTAGGACATCTGCCGTGACAAAACCACGACAGTTGGTGCCCACCATGGGGCCATCGCACGATGGTTTCCAGTTCTTGGAGGGCCGCTTTAAAGGACTCGAGGGCTACGCTGTAGGCCGGATGACTAAGAGTCGTCGCGGCAAGCTCTACATCGACGATGCAGGCTGGGGCCCCGAGGCCGGCTCAATTGAGTATGTGTACCGGGTCCCCTTTGGTAGCATTCATGTTTTCATTGGCAAGATCGGCGAACCGGGCCCTGAGCCGGACATCTGCATCGACCTCGTCGAGACGGCTCGGCGTGCGCGATCTGCCCGGGTTAAACCGGCCATGAAGCGTGCCTTCGTGGGAGTCATCCATGGAGGGAGTTATGAGGACGGATTGGAATTTCGCGGCGCGACTGTCGTTTGTTCCGGTGACGAATCTTCGACCGGAGAAACCGAATCTCTTTATCAACTACAAGATGGCCGGATTGGGAGCTGTTCCGATGGCGACAGTATTCCGGACCCCTCTGATCTGCCCAACCGGGTTGGAATATTCATGGCCGGAACACAAGCAGCACTTCATTCTTCGACAGCTGCGGCAACGATCTCCGGTTCAGCAGCGGCGACGGCTGCCGGGGCAGGAGGCCCTGTGCGCCCGCTGGCTCAGGTTCTATCAAAACTATTTGATGCGTTGGCTGTGCTTATGGCGGAAGTTAATCCGCCGGATCAGGACGTTCACAACGCAGAGATTGCAAAGGTAAAGGAACAGATCACCCAGGCCAACGCGGATCTGGCGGCTGAGGACATCAGGATGGCTGCAGAGCGGGCCGCTTTAGACGCACAGGCCTACAGGCTTATGTTGGACCAGAGCGCGTCACATGAAGTCATGAGGAGGAAGCACCGATCCCGCTTACCCCCGTTTTTCGAGGCCAGAGACCTTTTCAACACTCTAGGACTAAGAGCCGGCAATCCGCCGGAGGGAAACCGGGCAGAAGCCCCTGGGACCGGTGCACCGGTTCAGCCTCGTCAGATGGACCCGCCTCGTCAAAACACTGTTATACCTCAGGCTGCTTTAACACCTCCGGGTCACTACTCCAACCCAATGGACAATCTTGTTGCCGCTGCTGCACGGCTGGAGGCCATTCCAATTGAAGGTGACTCGCCGCAGGCAGTAGAGACACGACGGGTCAAGGAACTTCTGAGGACAGCTTTGGCCCAACAGGAAGCATACTCGTACAGCCGCGACCGGATCCACTCGACCCCCCGTCCAAGCCAGAGCTATAGCAGACATATGGATGAATCAGCAGTGTCAAGTAATGAACGACGTGGGGCACCCCGTGACAACAACCCGGCGGGTGGTGCTGATAACGCTCAGGAAGTGGTGGACCGGGCCCACGCGCGCAGGGAGGCCGAGTTAGCCACACAGCATCAGGCTCGGCAGCTCACGCCGGTTCGTCCGACCACCTTGACTGAACCTGGTGTTACTTCTAGTTCTTTGGGGGTGCCTTGCCTTATCCCCCGCTTTACGCAACGTGCGCCTGCCCAAGGATTTCAAAGGCCCGCGCAAGGTACCGAATTACACAGCGGATCAACCTCCAGAGACATGGGTGGAGAGCTATGAGATGGCCATGGAGATGCTTGATGTGGATGACGCGGCGTGTGCGAAGTACTTCACCATGATGCTTGAAGGAACGGCCCGTACTTGGTTAAAAAGCTTGCTGGCTAATTCTATCAGTTCATGGGTCCAATTACGAGCCCGGTTTATCAGCAATTTCAAGGATACCTGTAAACAGCCTATGTCGATAGTGGACTTAGCGGCATGCGTCCAGGAGGAAGGAGAATCAACGACTCATTGGGTGCGCCGGGTTTCACAAGTGTTGCACTCCTTAGACCGCATCAACGCTAATACCGCAGTATTAACCCTAGAAGGCAACTGCCGGTTTGGGCCCCTGAAGCTGAAGTTGGGATGGATGAAGCGTCATTGCACCGACATGGGGACCCTCATGGCCGCTTTGGTGAAATATGCTGATTCTGATAGTACCAAGGATCCTGAATCTGATGATGACAAGACAGGGAAAGGGAAGAAGAACAACAGCTCCAAAGGTCAGCAGCATCACTGCGCAGGCAATGGTGGTGGAGGCAAGCGCAAAGCGGATGGTAACATGGACTTTGTGGCTAATACCAACGCACAGGACAATGGCCAGCGATGCAAGGGTAGACCCAAAAATCGTAATGGAGCGCCCAACCCTAACCCAAACCACCTAAACTATCTGCTAAGCCAGCCCTGTCCAAGACATGGGACGAAGGAGGCGCCAGCAAACCACCTTTGGAAGGATTGCTTTATTATGCAGGAGTTCAAGAATTCTAATAATTTCCGGTATGATCACGAACCTAGCGGTGGCTCAGGATCCGGGCCGGGTTACGGTGGAGGAAGTTCTGGTTCAGGATTCAATGGTAATCCGGGCGGACATAATGGTCAAAATAGTCAGAACAACCAGGGTGGTTACAACCAACAGCAGCAACAGTCAGGTTACCAGAGCAACCCAAAGCAGTTGAGTAATGGGCAGTACCATGTCTTCACCACTAGCTTGGACAAGCGAGACCGGAAAGTTCAGAGGCGGGCGATCAACTCTGTTGAACCGGACATACCCCGTTATCTACGTTGGTCTGAACAACCAATCATATGGAGCAGAGAAGATCACCCTCCCCAGGTCGATAATCCGGGTCAGTTGGCTCTGATGGTGGCGCCTCAGGTGGGAGGTTACAAGTTCACCAAGGTGCTCATGGATGGAGGGAGCAGCATTAACATCCTGTACTATGAGACCTTCCGTCGTATGGGACTAGCAGATAAGAATCTCAAACCGTCTAATACAGTATTCCACGGTGTAGTGCCTGGCAGATCAGCATATCCCGTTGGTAAGATAGCTCTGGAAGTGGCCTTTGGGGATGATCATGATTCCAGGTCGGAGACATTGACATTTGAAGTGGTGAAAATCCAAAGTCCATATCATGCCCTGTTTGGGCGACCGGCCTACACCAAGTTTATGGCTCGGCCCTGTTATGTGTATTTGCAGCTCAAGATGCCGGGTCACAAGGGGACAATAACGGTTCACGGAAGCCGCAAAATCGCTTTGGAATGCGAGGAAGGAGATGCGGCTTATGCAGAGTCGGTTTGTGCCACCGAGGAGTTGAAGTATTATAAAGACAATGTTGATCCGACGGACATGACTCCGTTGAAGAAGCCAACTACGGAGCATGATCCGGCCCTGAAATTCAAATCGGCAGCAGAAACTAAGCTTGTTGACTTCGTACCTGGTGATTCATCCAAACAGTTCAGCATCAGTGCCAACTTGGATCCGAAATAGGAAAGCGCGCTCATCGAGTTCATCCGTGAGAATTGGGACATTTTTGCATGGAAGCCCTCAGACATGCCAGGTGTACTGAGGCAACTCGCTGAGCACACACTTAATGTGGATCCTAAATATAAACCGGTGAAATAGTTCCTCCACTGGTTTAACGAAGAAAGACGCAAGGCAATTGGAGAAGAGGTAGCCAGGCTCTTAGCAGCTGGCTTTATTGTTGAAGTTTTTCACCCTGAGTGGCTTGCCAATCCGGTGCTGGTCCTCAAGAAAAATGGCACCTGGCGCATGTGTGTGGATTACACAGATCTTAATAAGGCTTGTCCAGCAGACCCTTTTGCCCTTCCCCGTATTGATCAAATTATTGATGCTACGGCGGGTTGTGAGCGTTTAAGTTTTTTGGATGCGTATTCTGGCTATCATCAGATCAAAATGGCAGTTAAGGACCAGGGGAAGACGGCATTTATAACTCCCTTTGGAGCCTTCTGTTATGTGTCTATGCCCTTCGGGCTCAAGAGTGCTCAAGCAACTTACCAACGGTGTGTACAAAATTGTCTTCACAAGCAGATTGGCCGTAATGTACATGCTTACGTGGATGATATCGTGGTTAAGTCTAGGGAGAAGGAGACTCTGATTGATGATTTGAAGGAAACCTTTGGTAACCTGAGAACATACAAGATGATGCTTAATCCGGACAAGTGTGTCTTTGGTGTACCGGCGGGCAAGTTATTAGGCTTCTTGGTGTCCAATAGGGGAATTCAGGCTAATCCGGAGAAGATCACAGCCATCACCTCCCTCGCTAAACCAAAGTGCATCAATGATGTTCAGCGCCTGGCAGGCCGGATTGCTGCGTTAAGCTGGTTTATCAGTCGCCTCAGTGAGAAGGCAATCCCTTTGTATCAGATGTTGAAGAAGACGGATCAGTTTGTCTGGAGTTCTGCTGCTGATGAAGCATTTGAGGACTTAAAACGACAATTGGCCAATCCGCCGGTGCTCGCCGCTCCCATTGACAAGGAGCCGTTGCTGCTATATGTTGCTGCCAATGCTCGGGCGGTCAGCGTGGCTATTGTGGTGGAGCGAAAGGAGACAGGCAAGGAGCATCCGGTTCAACGACCGGTCTATTATATCAGCGAGGTGCTAATCGAGTCCAAGCAAAGGTATCCGCATTGGCAGAAGCTTTGTGTATGGAGTTTTTATGGCAAGCCGGAAGCTTAAACAATATTTCCAAGGGCACCCAATTACGGTGGTCAGTTCTACTCCTTTGGGAGATATCATCCAAAACCGGGAAGCAACTGGCCGGATTGCAAAGTGGGCCATAGAGCTGGGGCCATACGGTTTGAAGTATGTGCCTCGGACAGCGGTTAAGTCTCAAGCACTTGTTGATTTCATCAATGATTGGACGGAAATGCAAGCACCTGAAGAAAAGCCGGATCACACGTATTGGACCATCCATTTTGACGGATCCAGGCAGTTGGAAGGCTCGGGGGCTGGAGTCGTATTAACTTCCCCACGAGGTGATAAGTTTTGTTATGTTCTCCGCTTAATGTTCCCTTGTACTAACAATGCAGCTGAGTATGAAGCCTTACTCCATGGTCTCCGGATGGCTAAGGAGATGAATCTAAGTCAAGTTAAGTGCTTCGGTGATTCGGACCTTGTGGCTCAACAAGTGTCTGGCACTTGGGACTCCAAGGACGCACTCATGGCAGCATATCGTCGGGAGGTGGATACTGTTGCAGGTTCTTTCAAAGGCTATCAGGTGGACCATGTGGACCGGCGGAAAAATGAAGCGGCGGACGCTTTTAAGCCGGCTGGGCTCTCAGCACAAACCTGTCCCGCCCAATGTTTTTCTGGATGTGCTGCACAACCCGTCGGTCAAGATCCCTGGTGAAGAGGATTTGGCTATTCCTGATCCGGAGGCTCAATTGGTGGCCGCTCTTCATGTTATTCCGGATTGGACGCTTCCTTATCTGGCGTACAAGAACTGGGGCAAGTTGCCAGAGGATGAGATTCTGGCCCGGCAAATAATTCGGTGATCCAAGTCCATGGCTATCATCATCGGCGAGTTGCATCATTGCAGTGTATCAGGAGCATTTCAACGCTGCGTGTCTCCTGAAGAAGGCCGTGAAATTTTGCGTGAGATCCACGAAGGAGATTGCGGTCACCATGCCGGTTCAAAGTCTCTGGTGGCTAAAGCGTTTCGCCATGGCTTCTATTGGTTAACTGCTCATGCTGATGCGGAGGATCTGGTCAGACGATGTGATGGTTGCCAAAGGTTTTCAAGATGTGCTCATGTACCGGCTCAAGAATTGAGAATGATTCCAATTACTTGGCCGTTTGCGACTTGGGGGCTGGATATGGTTGGGCCTTTCAAAAGATCCAAAGATAAGAAGACCCACCTCCTGGTGGCGGTTGACAAGTTTACAAAGTGGGTGGAGGCAGAACCTGTTAGCAAGTGTGATGCGGCCACGGTGGTTCAGTTCATCAAAAAGGTGATTTTCCGGTTTGGCTTTCCGCACAGTATTATCACGGATAATGGTACCAATTTGTCCAAATGTGCTATGAATAAGTTCTGCGAACGGGAGCACATCCGGCTCGATGTTTCATCAGTGGCACATCCACAGTCCAATGGTCAAGCAGAAAGAGCTAATCAAGAGATCTTGAGAGGCATCAAGCCCCGGCTCATGGTTCCTTTGCAGAGAACGCCGGGTTGTTGGGTAGAAGAATTACCATCTGTGTTATGGAGCATCAATACAACACCCAACAGATCAACAGGATATACACCGTTCTTCATGGTTTATGGAGCAGAGGCGGTTCTCCCCAGTGATATCCGTCATGATTCACCTCGTGTGACGACTTACATTGAAGCGGACAACGAGACAGCACAGCAAGATGCTTTGGACCGGTTGGATGAAGAGCGTGACATCGCAGCCGCCCGATCGGCGATTTACCAGCAGGATCTTCGTCGTTATCACAGTCGCCGAGTCAGAACCAGAACCTTTCAGGAAGGAGATTTGGTGCTTCGGCTCATCCAAGATCAGACTGATATGCATAAGCTATCCCCACCTTGGGAGGGGCCTTTCGTGGTCAGCAAGAATCTGCACAACGGGTCGTACTATCTGATCGATATTCGAGAGCATAAAGACTCGCGCACATCAGAGGAGGAGACCAACAGGCCATGGAACATAGCTCATCTTGGGCCTTACTACACCTGAGCCATTGGCTATACTTGTGTACATATTATGACAATGTATATAGTATGATTAAATATAATAAACTGGAACCTCAGCTAAAGCGGGGTATCTGTTCTTTTATATCATGTGAGGTTACACGGAGTTGCTCTAAAGCGGCCTCCGGTTTACCCCTTGAGTTCGCTTTTTAAAAGCATCATATCACTTGGGGGTTTGGTCGTGTTCGAACCAATACCATGCCTCTTGATAAGCGAGAGCCACCAGATCACTTGGGGACTTGGTCATGTCTGAACCAGTCATGCCTCTTGATCGGCCTAAGGCCATAGAATCACTTGGGGGCTTGGTCGAACCCGAACCATGACCATGCCACTTGATCGGCATAAATGCCACGGTTTCATTTGGGGACCTGGCTGACTAGAACCATAGTTACACCTAACGGGAGCTTGGTCGTGTTCGGCCATGGTAACACCATCTGATCAGCTCAAATAAAACCTTTTTTTTGCAACGGTTTTGTCATTGCACTTGATTTACACTTTTCTTTGAAGGGTTTTTTTGTTTTTTGTTGCATTTTTTAAACCGACAAAGTTTTTTAACCAATCAATTGACGGAACACAGTTCACGTCAATCTGGAGACTATTTACCCGGTTTGATCCTTGTTGTTAACATCCTCTTATGGAGTAACACGGTGTTTATTATAAACCGGCACGGTTTACCTGGTAAACCAGCGTCATATATGTACAAGAGCTGTTATCTCCTCCAACAGTGTGGGTTTGCAAAACTCCGCTTCAAGATTGGCCAAGCCAACTTCATGTTCAACGAGGATAGGTATTATGTATCACAAACATTTGGTCATATACTTAAGAATTTTTTTGGATGTTTTGACTTCATAGATGCAGACATCATATTCCGCGGGACGGTACAACCGCGGTGGCACTTGAAGAGTTTTTTATTGCAGAAGGTGCTTTGGAAAGTTCATCACCACAGGAAGAACAAATTATGCACGAAGGCATATCAACATCAAAAGTATCAACTACCCTATTACAAGGCAACATGGTGCCCATAATAATATAATTGTTTTCCGCAAAGGAGAGGCAGTTTTTAAACCGGCTTCCGGTTCAAGCTTGGTCACCAGCCCGGCCTGATGGTTGTGGGTCATCCTGCGCTGCTTCAGCCTCCGTTTCTCTACCCAGTGGCTGGAAATCCACAGTTGTCCAGTCGATTCCCATTAATGCTTGAAAAACAGCTTCATCATGGATCAGCAATGACGGGTCAATATCGGGAGCGTAAGTATGCTTACGGATTGGAGGGATCAAATTTTCCGATTCATGGATTGGTGCGGCTATTCGCTTGTTCTGACTGTCATATTGGGCTTGATAATGAGACAAGTCTGCTTCTTCAGCCAGTTGACAGGCTAGCGGACGTACCTCCCGGTTTATTGCTCGCAGATCCGCTTCACCAAATTCTGACCCGTCTTCCTTCAAGCTGGGATAGCCCTGAGCCGCTTCAATAGGATCAAAATCCGGCACCCAGGCTTTTGCTCGGATTAAGGCATTGATTGCACCGGTTCGAGCAGCAGATTTCTTCAGCTCTTCAACCCGGGCAGGAAGCACCGATAGTTTCATCAGAGTATCTTGAATCAAAGTGGGCGCCGGTTTGTTATGAGATGCGGTACAAATGATCCGCTGGGCACCGGTATACAATTGTTCAACCAATGTATAGGCGGCTTTCAATTTCTTCTGCACATCTGACCCCAAGTGACCAATGCGTGTCCCTGAAATACCATAAAGGATTGATAAACCGGCGACTCTGTAAGAAGGCAGAGCCAATTCAGAAGGCAAGCTGGCTTACCAAAGATAGCAGTAGTCATGGCATGCATGTGCCGCTTTATGCTGGTCAGTTCATCCGCTACTGGTTTAAGTGCAGCCTCGGCATCCTCTGCTCGTTTGATCAAAGCGGACTTTTCAGTGGCCCAATCCGCCCGCTTCTTCTTGAAGCTCTCCTTAAGCTGTTCCATGGCGCTTAAAGCGCTGGCCAATTCCTCTTTTGCTTTGGAGGTTTCAGCCTGTTGGGTTTTCAGGTTTTCTTGGAGATCGGTGACTTGGTTTTCTTTCGTCTTTAGCTCCGCCTGCATGCATACAGATATATGCTTCAACAAATCGGTATAAGGATTCAAGTACCAATCACATAACAAGTTATGCACTTAGTACTTGGGGGCTAATGCATATTCGATCTTCATCTTTCAAATGTTTACAAAGTCCCAAGATCAATACAAGTATTCAACTTGGCACTTGGGGGCTAATGGCTATTTGCTCATATATATTCTCATGCGGCAGTTTCAATTACTTCAAGTACCGGTTTAACTACGCTAAGTTGAACCGGCCCTTGGGGGCTACATCAGCGAATTTCAAAGCATCAAGATTTATAAAGTCCCAGTTTGAAAGAATATTGCAAACCGGCCCTTGGGGGCTAGGAGAGTCAGCAAGAATGGAAGCATACAAGTAGGAAGGAGCATGTGGAAGTTACCTCATATTTATCTTTCATCATATTAACCAGACCGGCTTCATAGTCGCGACTGGTATACAGCCGATTCAGATAGCCGGAATGGATATCTTGGGCGTTCAGAGCAGCGTAAGTCGTCAGATCAGCATTCCACTTGCCTTTGCCAAAGGCAGCAACTTCCTCCTTGGCAGAATGTTTGGATAAAGCGACAGGATTGCTTGGCTCAGTATGGCCACTACCAGTAATGACAACCTCATCATCCTTGGTACCGCCGGGTTGCACTGGAGCTGTTGGCTTGTCAATAGGTTTTGCTGGACCGGTGGAGCTCTCAATCCGGATGGAACCTGTGGGCTGATTGACAGGACTTGAGGTATCAGTAGGTCTCTCTTCAGCAATAGGATCATCATCTTGCTGCGGTGGATCGTTGGGAATATCCTCAGGAATAGCCGCTTCAACATTGGGTGTCTTGCCCGCTTCAAGAACGACATCTTCTTCGGCCGTTTTGTCCAGACGGGCCTTCTTGCTTGGCCTAGGTTTGGCCCTAAGAAGAATAATAAAATCAAATACAGCATATGTTCTAAGGCGATGTACTGCAAACATCACAAGAAATATAGCTTACCCAAGCACCGTTTTAAGCGGTGGGAGCTGAGTAGCCGATGACTCGCCAGAAGATGAGTGGGAAGTAACCTGGTAATCGGAGTCAGACGGATTAAGAGGTTGACGAAAGGAGCCCGCTTTAGGACAAGCACTGACAAGTAAATTAGAGACCTCTGAATGGCGTTTCCGAACCGAACTATTCGGTAAACCGGCGGAGGTAACTACCTGGCTGCTGTGCCGGGTTGTGTGACGAGCTTTGTGTTGTTGGGTCTTCATAAGAAATTTAGGATCCAAATAAGTAAGAGGATGAGAAAATTTAACTTTCCGGTTTGCCTGGCGGATTTTTTGTGAAGGCAAAGTTTTTGAATCGGAAGAGAGAATAATTACCTCTGCAACATCCACGTGGCTGGCTTCGGCATCATCCTGACAAATATCATCATCAATAAGGCGCACGAAAAATAAACCAAGTGAGTCAAGGTCTACCTCAAAGTCCGGATTATCCACATCATCATCAGGGGCCGGATTAGAAGATGCAGTGGTTCTTTTCCTGTGGGCAGTCTTCTTCACAACTTTAGTCTTTTGCCGAGTTGCTCTTTCCAGTTTGTCTGGTTTTTCTGGTTTCTCCTGCGGCAGTTTTTTGCTCCAAAACGGATCATTGCCCTGATTACACATACACTGATATTAAACAATGACCAGACATATCAATAACAGATTCAGCAAAGAGAAAAATTAAAGTCTTACATCTGGCGGTTTGTTGGTGGCGCAGAAGGGAAGCAGGCCGGTTCTAGCGCAGACGTGTTCCGGTTCATTGAGCATCTTATTCACAGCCTCTGTGATTTCTTCATCGGAGAGCTGGATTTTTGAATGACGCAGTGGGTCATCCACACTGTCAGTATACTCGCACATCAAACCGGAGCGCCGACTAAGGGGTAGTATGCTCCATGATATCCAACAGCGAGCGAGATCAACCCCTGTTACCATTGGCCATAAAGGCTCTGAGCTTTGACAGTTGGGGAGCATATTTGCTTCTCTCCTGGGCAGTCAATCTCTGAGGAAAAGGGTGTGTATTGCTGAGCCTCTCCGGACGAAAGCCAGGCAAGGGATTCTCACCAGAAGGGGAGGTGTCTTTGCAGTAGAACCATGTCTGATTCCACTCCTTGGGGTGATTGTGCAGCTTGGCGTGAGGGTATGTGACCTCTTTCCTTTTCTGAATCGCCACGCCACCCAACTCCGTATTAGAGCCATCCGTAAACTCGGTACGACGGTTTAGATGGAAAAGGTCTCTGAACAATTCCACTGTGGGCTCCTCTTGAAAGAACACCTCACAGAGCACTTGGAAGTGACACATATTTGTAACAAAGTTGGGGCCAGTGTCTTGCGGATGGAGTTGGAAATCGGCTAAGACATCCCGGTAAAATTTAGAACCGGGCGGTTTAAAGCCCCGGGCTAAGTGATCAACGAAAACAACAACCTCTCCTTCTCGAGGTGTGGGAGGGCATTCTTTGCCAGGAGCCCTCCAATGGATGGTATCTTTGCTGCCCAAAGCGCCAATCAGGACTAAATCGTCCAGTTGATCCTCTGTGACGCGAGAAGGAACCCAATTGCACTCATATACTTGCTTGGCCATGATGGAATCTACAAGGTAGAAGATCCCGGTTCAAAAATGCATTTGATTAAGGTACATTGGTATATGCACTGGTAAACCGGAGACAGAACTATCTGAACCGGACTTTCATGAAGCAACCAACATCTGGCGGTTCAACAAGGGGACTAATGGCATATACCGGTTTGGAAAATTTTCTATAAGGTTAAACCGCCGGATCTAAGCATTAAAAAACTGAGATTGCGGATGGACAGGTACGCAGAAACAGGTTTCACAAGAGTTCTTTACAGCATTGGGTCTGAAGCAAGTTCAGAAAAAAGATAAATACTTAGAGGTTCAAGGGAGCAGTACCGAACCAATGAGCAAAACGTTCATATAGATCTATGGTTTGAGATGCATAAGTGAAGGAGAAAGGTAAAACAACTATCATTGCACAGAGTAAAGACTTACGGATCCATCCAAAGATCTATCGTATGAGCAAGAGGCAGACTATGGACACTAAAGAACTACGAAACCCTAGGCCAGATCTGCGGGGGAAAGGATAGAAGATTTATCGGAGCTGAGGAAGATGCGGAAGGTTGCCGCGGTGTTCTGGTGCGCTCAAGTTGATGCAGCGGCCAAGGATGAGGCAGAGGTCGACGGCGGCGGCGGAGCTCCGAGGCTGGCGACGCGAGGAAGACGAAGAAGGCACGGAAGGAGAAAAGGAATGACCCTTCGGTCCTATTTATAAGGCGAAAGAACATAAGTCAGGCGCGACAATCAAGGGGCCAAAAAACGGAGCTGTCGCCTCGATTTCCGCCGATCTATTAAACAAAGAAACATAATGGATAGCTTTGTTATGACAGGTGACGTCACTCCGGCTTACAACAATCAGAGAAGATGACATCATGGCGGTTTACCAATTTATAAGAAGATGTTGAAGGTGAAGTTTTTATAAAAGGATTGACATGAACCCGTTCAAATCAATCTGGGGCCTAATGTTGGGGATATTACTACTGGGCGTAAACCGGCCTATCTGGGCCGGGTTAACCTCGTCAGTAGTTAAGTATGTTAAAGCCCAAGAAGACAGAGGAGGGCTCAAGGCCCATGGTCGGTTCAAGGCCTGTAGCCGTAAACCGGCGTTAGTAGTTAACCTATATTGTAAGTTAGGAATAAGTAGAGACCAAACCGGACACATCTATGAGCCGGTATTGGGACTCTGTAAGCCGACGGGAGTCACCCGTGTATATAAGGGGACGACCCGGCGGCGGTTCAATGACAACAGACAACAGCTCGAGACATAGGCGAAGCTTGTTTGCTCCCTAGTCATCGAAACCCCATCAATTCCATCACAACTAGACGTAGGCTTTTACCTTCATCGAAGGGGCCGAACTAGTATAAACTCTCTTGCGTCCTTGTGTTCGCTTTAACCCCTTCAAGCTAACCCGTCGCGATGGCTCCACGACTAAGTCCTTTCTCTAGGACATCTGCTGTGACAAAACCACGACAGCAACCATGTCCGCTGGCTGCTCGTCCACCTGCTCTTCAGCAGGCAACAACCAGATATGCGCCAAGTTGCAACCCGTACCATCGCCTATGGGTCTCATCACACCCTCGCCGGCACGCGCACTGCAGCCGATTGCTCATCGCAACCCGCTGCCGTTGGTGTGGTGCCACTGCTGCAAATCACGCAGAGTCATCCGTCGCGTCTCAACCACAATCTGCAACCCTGGCCGAGTCTTCTACAAATGCCCGAATCATGGGGTAATAATATGTTTAAGTGTTGTTCTGCTGCTTTCAGTTGCTGATTTTTTTAATAGTTTGGTTGATGATCTACCAATTTGATTCGTGCAGAAAGGGAAGATTCGTGTGATTTGTATTTCTGGGAAGTTGCTGATGTGGGGGAATGCAACTACGCTGATTATTTGGTTAGCCGAGGAATCCCAATACCAGCAGGTTGGGGTGTTGGACAAGTAATTGAAGGAACGGCAGAAGAGGAAGATGCAGAGCAGAAGGTTAAAGATGCAGTTCCTCTGATCATGGCCAAGCAACAGCTGCTAAACGGCCTTGACAGCAATGAGGAGATGAAAGAGCTTGTGAAGATAATGGGCAAAATTGATGTGCTCTGTAGGATGATTGTCTCTTTATTTGCAGTGTATGTAGCACTCGTGATGTATTTAGTGGCTACGACATGAGCACTTTGCTGAAACTAGTAATGAATGAAACCTGTGTAGCAGGCTGGGCGTAGTGTTCTGAACATCTAATGATTTCTATTAACGGAAATCAGGGGGTATCCCCTTTTGCTCATATAAATAAATAAATAGCAGAGGCCCTATCGGGTCAGCTTTGTTCTCATTCGAAGACGTCGAGCAAATTGCAGTCCAACAGCAAACTACGTCATCAAATTCAAGTTTCACAGCCAAATATGAGTACAACTAAACAACAATGTCATCATGTTTTAGTTGTCATACAATCATCAAACACAAATCAGCATACATAACAAGTGATGTTCTCACAGCAAAATTCTAAACAACATGTTCATCAGGTTTCAGTTGTCATAGCAAACACAATTTCACATAGTAGATAAAAAAACATCTTCTGACAGGCAAATACGACAAAAGCAATGTAATCATCATCCGCAGCAGCAGCGTCAACATCTTCGCCATGTGTATCAATCTGAATCGCAATTCCCCACGGTGTCATCTTCTTCTTCGTCCTCAACATCCTCGAACGTTGGCTTCTTCTTGATCACCTCTTGTATGTCCACAACACGACAGGCAATCTTTTCGCCGGCATCATTGACGTGATGGTTCTCAAAGATATTAGGAACATCTGTGTTATCTTGTACATCAGGAGCAGTGTAAGAATCATCCTGTTGTGCAACTTCATTAAACGAATTCCTCTTCTCAAACCTTTGCAATACTCTCCAGTCATCGCTACGTGCAAATGTGTCTTCCAAGAAAAATATCTGTGTTGCTTGATTTGCCAAAATAAAAGGCTCGTTGGTCTGGTACACTGCCTTGACATTGATGGATTTGAAATAATCATCAACTCCGGGTTTTGCGATCCTGGAAAACAGGTTATACCAACGACAGCACAATAGAACCACACACCGATGATCCTCGAAACTGGAGATATACTGCAACTAAATAATGTCTGTTATGTTACCATACATTTCAGTTGTCTCTTTGTCATACGTATCCGTGCTCATGATGGCACTGTTTTGTGTCTTCCTACCTTTGTCTCGTGCAAGGGTGTTGTAGCACACATCTCCAACAACGCAAGATTCATAATGTCTTACCCGAGTATCAGGACCCATTGCTAGTGAGTAAATGGCATCATCAACTGCCTGCCCATCCTCCCGCATCTTCTTAACCTATGGTTAGAAAATAGACAAGCTGATCATCTTATGTACTCAATATATTAAAAAAACTGACAGTGCACTTCAAAAGCTTACATGGTTCTTGAACCATTTCGCAAATCCTGCCATAACCAGTTTGTTAGTGTTTCTTGGATTTTGCGGTAGTAACTCCTCTTTGTAGATGCCGCACAACATAGTGATCACATCAAACATCTAAATATATAAGAATGTGCTGCAAGTTTAGTAGATTACGATGTATAAGCTGCAGTACTTCACTTACTTGATATAAGGTAGTATCTCAAGACAGTTATTCAACACATACCAAACCATTTTGTCCAAATCTTTAGGTTTGTCCTCTTGTCGACTCTTCCCTGTAACTCGAACAGAATAATCGAAAACATTGAGCCCAGGATTGTCTTCACCCACCTCTTTGCTAAGCTGATCAGCTGTTTCAATGTATTTTGAGCAGAATGTCAACGCTTCTGTAGCAATGTAGGCCTCTGCAATGGAACCCTCGGGTCTAGCTCTGTTCCTAACATAGCCCTTGAAAGTGCCTAGCCGCCTTTCAATAGGGTACATCCAGCCATACTGTACTGGACCTCTAAGTAGTGCCTCATCAGGTAGATGAACAGCCAAATGCACCATCACATCAAAGAAGGCTGGAGGATATATCTTCTCAAGGTCGCATAGGATAGTTGGTATCTTGTCTCTAAGACGCTCCAAAGCATCTATCTTGATATTCCTACTGCAGAGTTCCCTGAAGAATTGTCCCAACTCTACAACTACTCTATATAAGTCAGGGTGGCCCAATCCTCTAAGGATAACAGGTAAAACCCTTTGAAGTAGGACGTGGCAGTCATGAGTTTTCAACCCTTGTACCTTGTTTCCATCTGCACTGACTCTCCTTTCAGGGTTGGAAGCAAATCCATGTGGGAATCTCACACGTGACAGGACCTCGCATAATTCTTTTCTTTTTATCTTGTCCAAGACGTACACAGCTGGTGCCATATCCCGTGGTTTACCTTCATCTTGCACCTGCAAATCCTTTCTGATACCCAGGTGTGTCAAATCAATCCTAGATTTTAAGGTATCTTTCGTGTTGCCTTCAATATTAAGAAGTGTGCCGATAATGCTGTCACATATATTTTTCTCGATGTGCATCACATCAAGATTATGCCGCAGATCCAAATCTTTCCAATACTCCAAGTCCCACAAAGTGGACCTGCGGGTAAACAATAATCTCTCTTCTACCCTGCCACGCTTCCTTTTCCTGCTACCATTACCAGGATGGTTTCCTGGTGTAATATGCCTGACCTTCTCTAATTCCACTTGCAACTCATCGGCGGTGAGCCTCTTTGGTGCATCACGGTTTTCATGCTTTGCATTGAACACATGTCTTCGGTATTTTCTAGGATGCGGCTTGTCCTTGGCAAGGAAACGGCCGTGTCCAATGTAACTGATCTTGCTAAGTATTGCGTATGACAGCGAATTCCTGTCACAGCGAACACATGCATTGTAACCATGTGTCGTTCGCTCTGACATAGTGCCCAAAGCCGGATAATCATGGATGCACCAAATTATAATAGCACACAGAAAGAAATCAGCTGGTGGGCTGCTATATAGGTCTCGAGTGAGAACACCCTTCCATAGCTGTTGAAGTTCCTCCACAAGAGGCTCCATGAACAAATCAAAATCCTTTCCAGGACTTTTTGGACCTAGGATGAGCAAGGCCATCATGTAGTTTGATTTTTTGGTGCAGACATTTGGAGGCATGTTGTAAGGGATAACAAGCACTGGCCACATGCTATATGTGGCGCTCTGGTGGCCAAATGGGTTAAATCCATCTGAAGCTAAGCCAAGTCTAATGTTTCTCGGGTCAGTAGCAAACTCTTTGTGTTTATCATTGAAGCTTTTCCACTCACTACCATGAGATGGATGGCTCATTACATTCTGATCTCTGTACTCCTGGTTCCTAGAATGCCACAGTACATCCTCTCTTGTTTCAGCACCATGAAACAACCTCTACAATCTTGGTGTAATTGGAAAATGTCTCAGAACATTATGAGGAATCCTCTTCACAGCATCACCATCTTTCCATCTTGATGATTTGCATTTCGGGCATTCACTTAAGTTGGCATAATCCTTCCGGAACAAAACACAATTATTCTGACAAACATGGATCATATCATATCCAATTCCAACTGCACGAAGGAAATTCTTCATTTTACTGTAGGTGTGTGGCAGCTCAGACACATCTGGGAAAGATTCGCGGAAAGCAGCCAAAATCGCATCGAATGATTTGTTGGTCATCTGCTCAGATGTCTTCACCTGAAGAAAGGTGACCATAGCTGAGAATACTGACAGCTTATTTCCTGGGGTGACAACAACGTTGCATTATTCCAACATGCGGGCCCACCGTTTTTCTTCTGCAGGTGAAAGTTCACGGAATGCATGAGCATTTCGTAGCATTGTTTCAATGTTGGTCAAACTCACTAGCTGCGCCACCACCACCTCCTCCTCCTCTTCCACCTGAGCATCAGGCAGATCAAGATGGTGATCTGCTGCTTCCACATAGTCAATAACATTGACGTTCACAGCTTCACCATGATGAACCCACCTAGTATATGTGACCGACATCCCATACAAGTGTAGATGATTTTGCACAGTTGACTAGGGTCTTGTAACTGAATTCATACAACTGCTACACGGGTAGAGCACATCTGATTTCGGACCACCGTACTCAGCTCTGATAAAGTTCATGAAGTTTTAAACCCCCTCGACATATGCAGCGGAGAATCTTTGAGCAGAAGTTATCCAAGTCCTGTCCATCTGTTAGACATACAAATTAGTTCTTCTACTAGATATTACAGGAAAAACATATATGCCTTTTTATGAAGTCCAGAAAAAAATACTTAGGTCGATGTCTCAAGCTATGGCAAGATATTTGGACGAGCAGATCTAAGTAACGAAATATATGTAAAGTTAATTCAGCAAACAGATTTGAGTGCCAAATTATGGCAGGCTGTTTCAGCAGTCAATGAGGCCGAGCACACATCCATCGAACTATCGAAGGCCATCGCAGCAACAAAGATCGAGTATAAAACGGTGTAGAGCTATTTCAGCTAACAGATTGGCTACTAGACCATGGCAATCTACGTCACAATAAATATATGGCAGGATATTTTAGCAACTAATCGGCCTTGGCATGCCATCTCAGCTAAGTAGATTGAGTGCAGAACAGGGCAAGGAAGCTTCTTAAGCAGAGCATATTGACAGTAAACTACTTCGGCAAACAGTGAGACTAACAACGTCTATCAGCTAACATTCAGCGCTACACCGACATGAACGGGGCCTCAGTCTAGAATGCGCGTACCGTGGGAGAAGCTGACCGCCGTGCGTCTCCACACGAACTTCGCCAGCGATGGCGACGCTGACCACCGTGCGCCTCCACAAGAACGTAGCCAGAGGTAGCGGTGCAGCTAGAGGACAGCAGTCTACGAGAGCGTACTGTGCGAGCGAGAGGATCGCCGAACCGCGACGTCAACGTATCAGCGCGGCGGGGAGGGCGGCTTTGGCGGAGCGAATGGAGTGGAGGGGGACAGGGGGGAGGGGGGTTTGGGGAATATTATTGGCTAGTTGGCCGAAGGTCGGTTGAATCGGATTTGAGGGGAATTTTTGGGTGTGGGGGGGGGAGGATTTTTGCGCGGTGGGCGGGGGGAGTTTGGCGCATGGTCGGTTTCTCCAAGTGCAGTACCACGTGTCAGTGAAGAGGCAAGCCGAAGCGCGTTCCGTTTGCGTGAGCCGTGTGTAGGACCGAACGTGTGTGGGGTGCAATGTGACCGCGACAGGAGTGCTGTGAGTGTACCACATTTTTTCCTTTTAAACTAGGTGCTTCGCCCCTCAAAAAAAAATATGTTGCTTCGCGTGATCCATCGATACTACTACTAGTAATCCGGTAATCCCGACTAAAACATCGCGGCCAGGTCTTTTCCCGCGCGATATGCTGGGAGGTTGGCTTAGTTGGGTTTTTTAGGACGAGTAATGCTACACCTACGTAATCCCAGTTATGTAATTAATGTAATATGAAACATGTGAGCTGTTGATTGTAGATTGGGGGGAGGGAGGGGCCCACCACCATGAAAATCAGGGGAGGAGAGAGAGAGGCAATTTACATTAACCCTTTCGTAGGTTCCCGTAGATGTAGAAAGATGTGTCCGATCCTGCAATATAGGTCGTCCGATCTATATCTAACGGATAGGAAGGAAACTATGACAATTTACCCGCACTCCTCTCCACATTTGCAGATAAGGCTTTCCCTCGTTCATCCTTTTCTCCCACAAGATCTTGATCTTCCTTGTAACACACGGGCATCTTGCTAGTACTCCTACAATATGTATATTATTGTGAAAGTTCATATACACCGGCCGAGATTAATGCAAACACGGCAGATTTTCATTACATTTCGAACTTCTATAGGACAAAAAAATAAAATAAACCCGACCCTAAACCTATTCTACGGCGGCGACCGACGTCCTCCATCTGTGATCTCCATGTACGGGGGCAAGGTTCAAGACCCGTGAAGTGAAGGTGCGGTCTCCGGCGAGGAAAAGTAGAACACGGGAGATGGACCGGCCAGTTGGCACACCATGCCCTGCCGCCTCCCATGCCCTACTCATCCTCGGAGGAGTCCCCGACCTCGGCCGTGCCGGACGTTGGACGGCGGCAAGTAGGACGCGTGGTTGACGGTGCTCCCATCGTCGGCCGCCAGCGTGGCCACCGCTTGTGTGGCGACTTGAGCCAGGGCGGCGACCTCGAGCTCCATCCCCGAAGACAAGCTCTCCCGCAGAGCGTTCGCGCTTGTGGTCATGGCGGATGTGGTTCCAGGTAGGAGGACGATGCACTATGGTGTGGAGGTTAGCTGGGCGTTGCCGCTTTAAGTAGCACATTCCGGTGTGGCCAAGCGTCCGGGTGCGTCATTAAGTTGCCGGAGTTGGTTCCGCGGGCACCGAGCCTCTTAATGACGACATACGAACGGACGGCATGAATGCAGGCAGCTGGCGCCGGCTAGGAACACACCGCGCGACGGCGCGAGGGACGAGGGTTTTGTTGTGCCAGGGTAGTCAGCTGCGGTCGTGGCAGTGTTGGAGATGCCCTTTGCTCACATGCGATCCCCGCATGTCATTGAAAAAGCAAGACGACCCGGCATGGTCTCAGGTCCAGAGGATGCAGTTGGCCGTGCTACACCACTCCGCGGACGCGTCGCGGCGCCCCGTGCATGCTCGACGAGCCGGGTGTTGGGGTGTGTTTGGATTGTGGCCAAAGTGCACCTTGCCAAAATTTTGGTCATGACCAAAAGATTGGTCTTTGTTTGGATAGTTGCCATTTTTTGGCATGCCAATGAACTCTAGCCAACTCTAGTTCATTTTTCTTGCCAAGGTCGGCCGAATCATGGGCAACCAATACCTCAACCAAAATTTTGGTCATGACCCAAAGATTGGTCTTTGTTTGGATGGTTGCCATTTCTTTGGCATGCCAATGAACTCTAGCCAACTCAAGTTCATTTTTCTTGCCAATGTCGGCCAAATCATGGGCAACCAATACCTCAACCAAAATTTTGGCTACCCAATGCTTTGATGGGGCAACCTTGGGCACAAACCAAACATACCGTTGGTCGTGCAACAACACTAACGCCACCCTCGGCAAACTGAAACCGACCGTGTCTAGCGACGATATGAGCGTGTCACTCACCGCGGTCGCCGTGTCCAGAGGCGGTGCTGGAGCTGCGCCCCGTTGTTGGCCCCAACAACCCACATGAACGGTTTTCGGTGGCGAGGAGGTCATGCGCTAGCTCCTCCATTGGACTAGTCTGCGCTACGTCGTCCCGACGGGTGTGCCCCACATGTCTGTTTCCCTGTTTCCCCGGCCATATTCAAGCGTCAGTGCTCCGCGTTGCGCATTAGGCCTTTCACTATGTAGGCCAAGCGAGACAACTTATTGTTTATTTGAGCCGTTCAACTATAATCATGTGGTGTTTGCTTATTTCTCATTCCTCTCCAACCCTCTTCTCCATCGATCATGTTGCCCTCCAGTCGAGTCCATCCTCCCGCATGCCTCATTTGAACATTCCGCCGAGTATCATTCGCATGTACCCACCCTAGTCCTCTTTCAATAGATCTCCAGACCCCGAGATGAAATCGCGAGGGAACGAGTGGGGGCACGTGATACCTAAGTCGGATTCAAAATTTTGAACCAGTGATCATAGCATCCGCAAATCATATATAAAGGGTATTCAATGTTCGTTTCGTTTTTGAACGTACAATATACTCCCTCCTATCCTTTCTAGTTTACATATAAGTTTTATGTGTAGTCAAAGTATATCTACTTTGATCAAAAAGGTATCAACATTCAACAACGCCCAATCAATATTGTTAGATTCGTACGTACTCCTAGATTTGTACTCGAGACAAGATTAATAGTACATGAGATGTATAATGTGAAAATTATATCATTGGAAACTCCTTTCACATACGAATTTGACCGTATGCTTTGTGTAAGTTGCATGTCATATATTATTACTCTAACATTTGGTCAAAGTTAGCCTCGAAAAACGCGTTAGACCCTATATGCTTTGTGTAAGTGGCATGTCATATATTATTACTCTAAAATTTGTGTAAGTTGCATGTCATATATTATTACTCTAACATTTGGTCAAAGTAGTATAGTGGAAGTGGATCCTCTATCATAGGTATCCCTGCCTTACCCTCCCTTTCGGTCACTTACTGGCGGACCCCATGCTTGCTAGGCCCCACATGTCAGTTACTCAATGGGTTCGGCCACGTCAGGGGATCCTCATCCGTAGTATACTCCCTCTGTTTTTATTTACTCCGCATAAAATGGAGGGGGTGGTGGTATAATAAATGACGCGGGCGGGGGAGGGGGAGGGACGTTGGTTTGATCTCAACTGCAGTCCCACAAGCGAGCGAAAACGCAAGACGAAGCGCGTTCCATTCGGTGAGCGACGTGAAGGCTCCAGCGTGCCGGGCTGCAACGCGAACGCGACAAGAGCGATGTACAGTCAAAACCGATTGACCGGTCGTCACCGAAACCACTATCTTTCCCTAATAATAAAGTACGGATTGACTCCGTGGGTTCACCGTCACAATACGCTTCTTCCCATGAATTTACGCTTTCAATTATTTTTTCTAACACATCCGTATTTTTTCCAAAATCTAAGGTGGTACTAATCTATCTAAGCGTTGTTTTCGTCCATGTAATTTTCGTCCGCCCCTACCGAAAGTCCGAAGCCGCGCTATGCCTCAACTGGCTAGCATGGGCCTCAGCCCATCAAACAAATCTGACAAACAATAGACCGGGCTAACCAATGATCCTGTGCAAAAAAGAGGATTTGATATCTATTACATAATCCCACCTCGCTCCCTGACACTCAAATAAACCAATTTAAATACTGCTGCAAGCTGAAATCAAAAAGCCCGCTGGGTTTAATAGGAAAAGATGGGCAAAGAAAGAAATTGAAACTAAGGAAGAAGATGATTCTGATTTGAAATCTCAAAAGGAAGGTGGGGTGGACGGATGATAATGAGAAACAAAGAGTGGGCAACATCTGCGGCAAGCAGCATAGGTCATCCGGACAACGAAGGTCCAAGAAGCTCCCGACGTTGGGAGCGGCGAAAGTGAGAGCGCCGCTGGGGACTCCCGGTGGCGCGTGGGGGTGCCGGGGTGCCGGGCCCCAGGCAGCGGGGATCTGGTGGCGGCGACTGTTGGCGTCGGAACGAACCTCGCCGGACAGCCGGCTCATAGCGCGGCTAAGAGCATCTCCAGCCGTTCGGCCCCCCAGGGCGCAAAAAAAGAGCGGTCTGGGGGCGACCTAGCTCCCAGTCACGCCCCCAGAACGCGGAAACTCCAAACTTGGTCGTTCCCGCTCACAAAAGACGCCACAAGTCCGGCGTACAAAAAATAGAGCGGCACAGTTCGGCGCAACGCATCACTCGGCGGGCTCTGCCCCAGGCGTCGGCGGAGTTGGCGTGCACGGGCTTGGCGGTGTCGGAGCTGCTTCTGTGTTCGGCGGTGTCAGTGCGGCTTCGGTGGTGCTGGGCATCATGGAGGCGTCATCACGCAGGCTTGGCGGCGGCGGCGTTGTCGAGGGAAGCTGGTTTAGGATGAGGCCACGCTCCGCCAAGTACCACGCCTTGACCGCCTCGTCGGTTCTCTGGAGCATGTCCGCCCTGCCCAGCAGGAAAGCCAGGTTGGTGTTTCTCTTCTTCGTGGCGACGTTGGTCCAGAGCAGGTCGAGCTTGACGGCGCTGCTCCACATCAACGCCGACCACCACGCATCGGTCTTCTCTTCTCAAAGGACGGCCCGGGCCTGCGCGTCGGCGAGGCAGTGCTTGATGGACTCCTGCACTCGAGCGGTAGCCGCGTAGGCGTATTTCCCCTTCTTGGCACCTTTGTTGCCGTCCGGCCACCCTTCGGATGCGCCAGGAGTCGGCGCGTCCGGCTTGTAGGTCTCCTTGGCCTTGTCGAGGGTGCGCCGGACTTCCGCCCACTTCTCACACTTGTTAATGCGCTTGTAGACGTGGAGGTACTTGAATTCGGCGTCGCTGTTGCTCTTCCGGTACAGGGCGAACATGTGCAACAACTGCGTGGAGGAACAAACAGTTGGCGGGCGTGCACGGCGAAGAGAGGCGGGAGATCGGCGTGGCATACCTGATCCTCAACGCTGGCGCCGCTCTCCGGGCGAGCCACGACCTCCTCGATGACCCCATGCCATTTGTTGCATGCCCCCTGGATACGCCCCCAATGGTTTGCCATCGCCTTGGAGCCGCGCTGCATGTAGACACCTTTGAATTAGGGGTCGACGAGCTTGGCTTGTCGAACTCGGCCTTGATGCGGTCCCAGTACGTCTCGATGCTCTGGTTCGTGCCGGTGGTCGGGTCGAGGCAGACGACTTTCCATGCTTCGGTGAGGCATTCCTCCTCCTTGGACGCCCACTTGATGCGCGGCTCGCCTGACCTGGCCGCCCGCTTCTTCTTCTTGCGCCCCTTCGCCAGAGCAGGCGCCGGCTCCTCCTCCTCCTTGTCGTCGTCCTCCTCATGGTCCTGCTCCTCCTTCTCGTCCTCACCGTAGACGTAGCCGAGCTCGCCATCCATGCCGCCGCAGAGATCCACCGTCTCGTCCTGGGTGGCGAACCCGGGAGACGCGGCGGCTGCGGCCGAACCTACCGTGATGATGTCGTCCATGTCGGCCTCGGTCTCGTCGGTGCCGCCGAGGTGCGAGAAGGGCAGCGGTCCATGGCGGAGTGGGGGCGTCGGGGAGGAATCGTAGGCGGGCGGCGAGTAGTTGTATGGAGGGTACTGCACACCGGCGAAGGCGGGCGAGGGCGTGCGCTAGGCCGGGTGTCCATGGGGGAAGGTGACGTTTGAGTTGAACCCACCGTGCGCGTCCCCGTCAGCGTAGCCCGGCGAGGGCGATCCCCATGGCTGCGGAGAGCCGACGCCTTGCTGGCCCCAGGGCGCGTACTGGGCATGGCTGCCGGGTGGATTCATCATCCCCGCGCAAGTCGCCTCGGCCTCGGCTTGGTCCGCCGATGAGGCAGCCGCAGCCGCGCACACCGCGTTGTCGCGGGCCTTCTTGGCGATGGCCCTGTTCCGCCGGTCGGCGGTGACAGCCTCCCGCCGCTGAACTTCCGCCCTCCACTCGGTGTTTGACATGACCGGTGGCTTGGTCGGCGGCGCCCTCGGCTTGCTCTGCTTCGGTTGGGCGACGGAGGCGGTCGCGGTTGCCGTCGCGCGGGGGGCGACGTACTTCTTCGGTGGCATGGCGGCCGGCTGGGAGGCGAGCGGGAGGGAGATTGGCGGGAGGAAGGAAGAGTATGGGAGGGAAGTGGGGGAAAAGCGAGAAGAAACGGCGGGAAGAGGTGCTCGACTCGCCGACAGGGCGGAGCCACGTGCCCTTTTCGCTTGTGCCGGCGCCCCAGGCGCCCCCAGGACACCGGGTTCAGCCTGGGTCCGCCGACACCAGTTTCGGCCCGAGCCGGCGAAAACGGGCTTCTGGGGACGCAACTGGGCCGTTTTTTGTGCGCCGGAGTAGCAAAAACGTCTGGGGAGGGCCTGTCGGGGGCACGGCTAGAGATGCTCTAATCCTGCTGGCTGCTCAGTAGTGTGCGAAAGAGAGAGAGCGAGAGAAGGGAGATGGATGCAAAATCGCAAATGCATCTCGGTGGAGATGAATGGATAAGTATAAGATAACTAGCGGTGGAGGTACACAGCCTGATGGGTGTTACGTTCCGGTCGTTAGGCCCCAACATTATTTTTGTTCGCGGTTTTCTTGTGTTTGGACTTAACAGTTTAAACTCTCAAAGAGCACGTAAGGGCATTTTTAACGCCGACTCTCAAAATACTCGCAACCATCCAGACC
Source organism: Triticum urartu (assembly GCF_003073215.2). Taxonomy (NCBI): domain Eukaryota; kingdom Viridiplantae; phylum Streptophyta; class Magnoliopsida; order Poales; family Poaceae; genus Triticum; species Triticum urartu. The sequence goes on along the minus strand of NC_053028.1, from coordinate 88,959,031 downwards.
TCATGGTCCGGACATGTTTTGCCATACAACGCGGGTCAGTATCGGTCCGGATTTACTTTCTCCCACAATCCGAAAACAAACTGAGGGCATTGCGGCCATCCGAACCACTGCCACGCTCGATTCTATCTGCCATGGCCCAACCAAAAACCTCTCCCTTACCCATGTACCTCCCACCAGAAGTGGTCAGCGCCGCTCCAGAGCACCAATGTTGCATTCATGCCGGCTCAGAGCGACGCGACCTCTCATGGGCACTTTGGCATTGAAGCGGTGCCGACCGAGAGCGCCGCCTACACCATTCCCACATGCACGTGACAACTCCACGTTTGAATGGCAGGTCATCATTCTGCCTCCATGCATTAAACATGGGCGGTTGCCAAAGAACCTACTCCGGTGCCACAAGGCCGTTCGTCTATACCCGCCATTAATTAACCACCTCGTCGCTTGCCCTGCCATCCGCCGACTATTTAAACTCCAGCCCTGACCATAGCCGCATCCATCCTCCTCGCCGCACCACGACCGTCATGGCCTCCTTGACCTCCAAAGTCATTTGGGACAACCTCTCGTCAGACCAGAAGACGGAGATGTCGCCATTCTGCTAGCTGGTAGGCCGGCAGGCTGACGGAGGTTGGCGCTGCAGACATCCCAATGGAAGAAGTGGACAATGACGGGTTGACGCCACCCTCCTCATCGGCCCATGCCGGCATGCCCGTGCTCATTACATTGAAATGGTGTTGGTAGAGTGGGAGGCCTTGTTCCGACAGTCGCAAGCCGACCAGGTGTACATCCTCCGCCTCCTCAACGAGCACCGGAGCGCGGTCGAGCAACTCGCTACTAGCACGGTGATAGCACCGGATGTGGAGCAGGCGGAGGAGGAGGCGTTGGTTGACTCCTATCGCACCGCCTGCGAAATCCGCCGCGGCCACTGACGGTACCGCCAGCATCAGGCAGAGATAGAAGCGGCCTCCGAGGAGATTAGCGAGGCGTACGATGAAGTCTACAACAAGAGTGAGGACGAGAAAGACGTTGCTAGCTCCACCGCACCCGCGCCTCGCCACCACGGCCACGAAGCCGACACGTCCAAGGGCGCCGTCGGCAACGAGGAAGAGTAGATCATGGAAGTTCGCCGACGCTAGGACCCCAGGAAGGCCACCGCCCTCTCGCTCCCGCTGAAGCCAAGCTTGATGGGCTCAAAATTGTCGGTCGGTTAGCCGCTTGCAGGCTATGGAGGCCGAGGCTATGAAATCGGAGCTAGAGTTTCAGTTCCCAGGGCTCATGGCCACCGGAAATGCACGAACGGCTCTTGGCAATCATTTAGACTAGGTTTAGAGTATGATTTAGTTCAAATACATTGAAATGAATTAGTTTGCTCTGGTCTATATGAAAAGCATCCAGTTTTATCTAAAAAGTTATTCAAGTATGAATGAATATGGTTCGTTTTTTTAATATCCATCAAATTTGTTCACTTTCATTAAATTTCTTCCGAAATACAACCAGACAAATGCGGATAGCTTTGGATGGTCTTCTCCTGCAGCAATGTCTGGAGTGCCCTCCTCCCTCCCCGGCGGCATGCAGACGGATGTGGTGTCCATTTTACGGTTCAACATTGGAGATGCCCTAAGAATCACATTGTATCTTTCTCCCAATAAAAGACTATTCCATGCACATGTAAGAATCAGATTGTATCAGATTGTATGCTTCTTCCACTAAAAGACTACTACATGCATCACTACTCTTTCATTCGATTGATGTGCAGTGCTTAAGCATGCGCGAACCGACTTCTCACATTAACACTTTACAATCCAAATAAGTGGAGCGTAGTGGCAGGTGAAGCTGGTTTTTTCAAATTTTTTCGCCCGTTGCAACGTATGGGCATATGTACTAGTTCACACCAGAACCTTCGCTTCTCGGCCTACGCCAGCCACTGCCCTAAAACCACACCAAATCTGCAGCCCATTCCCCCACCTTTCGATCCCCTAGCCCGCATCAAGCGTCCCCTAGTTTGCCGGAAAGCCATGGTGCGCCGCAAGATCACTTACTACAAGATGCTGACGCCGGAGCGCCGCGCAGAAATCGCGGCGGCGGTCGGCGCCACAGACCTCCGTTCCCAAGCTCGCTTTGCGGCGGGCCAATCCCCAAGTTCTCTGGAGCCAAGCTACGAGGAGGAGGAAGCCGATCCAATGTTCATGGCGGAGGTCGCGGCGCAGAAGGCCCCCGATGGGTATGAGATGATGGACGTCGACTTCGTGCCAGCGTCCGAGTCCCCCATGGTGCAGGCGGACCAGCAGTTCAACATGGCAATACTAAAGGAGGACCTGGAGGCAGCGGCTCAACTCGACGCGGAGCGCGCGCATGCCGCTGCCATCGAGGCTCTCTTGCAGGCGGAACCGGATGTCGTGGATGTGCACTGGGCGGCGGAGGCTCAACTTGAGGCGGAGCTCGTGGATGCCGCTGCCATCGAGGCCCTCTTGCAGGCAGAACCGGACGTCCTGGACTTGAACCGGGCGGCAGAGGATCGACTCAACGCAGAGCGCGCGGATGCCGCTCTCATCGACGCCCTCCTGCAGGCGGAATCGGACATCCTGGACTTGAACCGGGCTGCGGAGGCTCGACTCGACGCAGAGCGCGCGGATGCCGCTGCCATCGAGGCCCTCCTGCAGGCGGAACCGGACGTCCTCAACTTGAACCAGGCTATGCTCTTGTTTGTGCAGAGCGCCCGCACGCTCCGCTTGAACAAGTAGCTGGAGGCCGAGGACAACCACAGTGTGGAGACACACGTCGGCAGCAACGGCTGGTTCGCGCCGGCAGCCAAAGACGATGATGTCGTCTCTTTCCGCGAGCAGTGATGGTTTTTCTTTATGTTGTTGTTTTTATGGATCTTTTGCTGTGTAAAAATATATATTTGTTATGCAAGTCGCCTGACTTGGGTCAGTCTACCATTTCAGGTGGTTGGATGAATATCCTACGTCTCCTAACCCTTCTTTCCTTCTTCCTCACCTCTTCTTCTTCCCCAACAGACCACCGCACGGGCCGTACGGATACTCCCCAACATGCGGTTGGATAAACATACTCTATGAACGAAAATTATGTGTCACCGATAGGATGGCTGAGTTTGGTGTGTTCACATGCGACAACACGTGTCAGTGAGGGTGCGTTCCCTTGGTTGGGTTTGCGGCGTGCAGGAGCGACTGTGTGAGGGTGCGGTGCAACCGCGGCGTGCAGGAGCGACCGTGTGAGGGTGCGGTGCGACCGCGATAGCCGTGCACAAGTGTACGTCCTTCTCATTTTGAAAACTTCAGGCAATCTTGGCAAAAATGTGTGGCGAAGTTTGGCAATGCAAGGCCTAGACCCAAACAGGATAAGTACGTACATACTAGGAGTACTAGTGTTAAAAAAGAAAGGCTGGGTTTTCCTTCGCGGGATTTAATCGATACAAATCCTCGTTTCACGTGTCAATTAATGCGTATTTTTTCTCCAAAGACCAAAGAGCTAACCATCTCACTCCTCATCGCTTGATTAATGCAGCGCCATGCAAACCAACCTTCTCACTTCCACATGCATGCAGGGGATATTAATGTCCTTGGTTGCTAACCCCATCAATTTTGCCTCGATTAGTGTTAGTGGCCCTTTGCAAATTGTAATTTTGATATACCGGCCTTGTGTACAAAAAAATGGAGGTAGTAACTATATTTGACTTCCTTCCCCATTGCGGTGGCGTCAATGATATTTTTTTGGTGGTTTGGCGAAGTGCGTTCGACGGAGAACACCATTGAGGGAGACCACAGTAAGTCGTTCGCAAGTGCCGCGTGCAAGCCGAGACAACCGCCTTATTTGCATCCAGGATGTCCTTTACTAGTACTACTAGGAGTAACTAATGCGGTGAGATGGCTTCTCGAAGAAGACGATGGAGAAGCGGAGTCAGCGAAGAGTGAAATGATGGTTGCTTCGTCCGTGCTTTTGTGATTTGACGCCTCACTGCTTTGTGATTTGTGATAGAAGGGACAGGGGAGTAGACTCTGTGCTCTATACTGTACTACATGCGTCCAAGCATGGGAGAAAGAGGAGAGACGTTGCATTTTTCTATTCCTTCAATCAATCAATCATGGAGCTTCGGTTCCATCTTTTTGGCTTTGGCAACACCGTCCACAATGGTTCCCACGATGCCAAAAACTATTTTCACATTTGGCTACACATTGTGGATGCCCTTAACCGCACCACTTGGTTTTGCTCCTGTGTGCTATCTATACAAATCTCAATTATATTGATCTAAAAAATTATAGAATCAAGATTAGTAAAAAGGAGGTGATTTTGCCGCGCGGATGGCGGGGGAGGTTTCTTATTTGAGCAATGCTACGTCCACGTAATGGTTTACATAAAGTTACGAACTGATGTGATGTGAGACTATTTGATTGGATTAAAGGAGAGGATTAGGCCCACCCCACCTGATAATCAGGGGGGCATATATAGATTAGATGGAAAGTATACGTAGCAGCTAGGTAGACCTTTGTAAGTCTAGGATTAGGCTTCTTATTTTCGAAGGATGTTGTCCTGGCAGTTTGCTAACATGCGGTCCCACGTGTCAGTGCTTTACCAAGCCGATCCGCGTCCCACATGAGGCAGAACATTGGTAGAAGCAACACGTGGTTAAGTTGAAGAAGATGAGGGAGAAGCAGATTCAGCAACGAGTGAAATGATGGTTGCTTCGTCCCTCCAACTTAACTGCGGGAAAGGTGCAACTTTGTGATTTGACGCCTCATTGCTCATTACTACGCCGGCGCCATGACTGGGGTGCTTCACCCCGGCTGCTCTGCACTGTATTCCGGTATGGCACGTGGACCTGGTAGCTTGATGTCCCACATGTCGGCGAAAGGGGACTAGAAGATTTATGAAAGCGAGCGCTCCACTCTTACAACGGAGGAGTAGACGACACGACGGCCCAGTGAACTCTCACTTGTATTGTATAGTACTATAGTTTTGCCGTTTCGCACGATCCATCGATACAAACCCAATTAAACAGGAAAGGGCGGGATTTTTCCCGCGCGGTAGATGATACTGGCCATACATTTCAAAGGCAATTTTAATGTATGCAAACTGAATAATTATAAGTAACAATATGATATCTAGTAAAACTAAAAACACATATGATTTATTGTGTTAGAGTGTAGTAGTAGTGCTGTATTGCATAGTTGTTAGATGTAACATGCGAGAACGTGTAGAGATGTAGTTTTGGAGGGCCTACAGAGAGAAAAGCGTAATACGGTCACCGAACTTTAGAATAAGCTGATTACGGTCACTATATACGTTTTGCGGTGATTATACAGTCACTTGCTCATAGCTCAGCATCGGATTGCACTCTGTTGACCGGCCAAATAGTTTGTGTAGCGCCATGTTGACTAGTTAAATTGACCACGTTCGTTGTGGGTCCCACCTGTCAGTTCGCATAGGCAAAAGGTCAGATAAACACAAATTTACACAGGTGCAACAAGGCTCCAACCCGTGCGCGGGAATCACCCGTTTGTGTATGTGTCTGTCAGGGCCTGATGTGTGCGCATGCACGTGTAGGTTGAGCACTTGAGCGTGAGAGTGTGTGTTGGTCGTGTGGTGTACTGGTGTGTGCATGCATGCGTGCGTGTGTACGTGTGAGTGTTGGGTGCGTGCGTGTGAGTGTTGCGTGCGTGCGTGTGAGTGTTGCGTGCGTGCGTGGCTGCGTGTGTATGTGTGAGTGTTGCGTGCGTGCATGGGTGCGTGGGTGCATGTGTTTGTGTGAGTGTTGCGTGGATGCAGTTTGTGTGCATACGTGAAAGGGGCGTATAGGGGGGGTATGCGATGGAGAGAGAGATGCTCTTCATTTCTCTTTATTATGACTAACTTTGTATATAGTATAAAAATATACAAATTCACAGTGCGGAATAAATATCATTGTGGGCACCATGCAATGCAAATTAGCGTTCTTACTCCTCCAATATAACTTTGTAATGTTGTATATATGTAGAAACTCTAAAATAATTTTTTGGCCACACTTTATTCAAAAGGAATGTTGTATGCGAAATAAACGTGAAGAGAGGGCTTTTTAGATCAATGGGGTACGTGATGTAACATGTGTGAATGTGTAGGTGATGCATTTGGCGGGGCCTAGAGAGGTATGTGTGTGTATTACGTATTCGAGAGAGGCATGGATAGAGGGGCCGACGGGGGGGGGGGGGGGGGGGGGGGGGGGGGTGTGGGAGAGATAGCATGAGAAATGAGAGTGGTCTAGAGAGAGAGACGAATATGATGTCACGACAAGAGATTCCATTCCCTTGAGTGTGTATATGCAAGGGGGGAGGGAATAGAGGCACTAGGAGAAATTTTCTCTGTGTGTGTGGTGTTTGTGTTGGTATGTGTGGGTGTGAGAAGATAATGAGACGTGGGGGCAGAGGGTGTGTCACCGCGTGAGGTCCGGTGGGTCGAGGTGAGGCCCTTCATTCTGTTCCGTCCTGTGCCACATTGGTCGGCCCGTGACGCATTTAGGAAGACCCATGGATGACTAGTCGTACAAGCCAAAGATAGCAGAATTGTGAAGGACTCTGTGTCCACTGACAAAGCCGGCTAGGATTTGTAACCCTAGGTTCTCAGACTAAGGTAACCCCTTTATCTCTGATATTACTATTCATCCAACCTAACTTTAAGGGGCATCCTATAAAATGCTCTGCTAGAATCATACGCGTCGATTAGGAAGAGAGGTGTGAGACAATGCGTGAGAGACAGGCGTAAAGATAATGTGCGTACATGAGACACGTAGGCAGGTCCATGTATATAAAAAGGGTCGATGAGGATTGTGCGTGTGTATGTTTGCGAGAAGAAGAGCGCTTGTGATAAAGGTTAGTGAAAATAGTTGTAAATGGTTACGAGAGGGAGGGAGGGTTATATCTAGAGCATGTGTGCGAGAAAGACACCTCGGGAGAGAGTGTGTGAGCATGTGTGAGAGACCACCGATGGAGAGTGAAACTACACGTAAAAGACTGCTCTACACATTGATTAAAGATATAAATTGTATCCAAATATTAGGATGGGATCATGATATTTGCAATTCACGTAAGGAGCGGTCATTGATCCATCAGACATCTAGATTCTATCGAATTTGAGCATGTCTATGTTATTATTCGACATAATTGATCCACATAGTTAGTATTTTGAACTCTAGATAATGCATCGCTTTAGCAATCGAATATAAATGTGAGTATAGTTCATGTTGTGTGTGTAAATCACATTATACATACGAAAGTTACACAATGGACATTATAAATGCTACTACCTATGAACTAGCATGCATTTGAATTCAACTTAAGGTGGTTTAAAAAAATCGAATTCAACATGAAGTCCATTCAATTATTTGAATTTGATATCATGGCATTTGTAAACCATACCTAAATTATGGGGGCACCAATCTTTGCTCTGTTTTTGTACATAATAGCATATGTAGTCGTGTACAAAATAGATTCAAATTTAGCTCCTCCATTCCAAAATAATCGTAGTTATAGGATTTTCAAGTGTCAAAATTTCAAAAAGAAGCGGATAATTTAATGAGGTTTTCAAACATACAAGGTCAAATGTAATGTTGTATATTTAGGTCAATCCTCATAGTTCAAGAGTACTCTAAACGTGAATGCTTGTGTTTCAAAATTTCGAACGAAGCGCCAAAAGAGCCTCTACTCGCCCGAAACCGCGTGAGACCGATGTTTGGTAGTACAAGGAAATTACTTTTCTAATAACTCCGACCCATGAAACCTACCGGCCTGACATCCAAAGGTCTAAACCGGGGTAGGTTTGTAGCTTCATCTAGACGCCACGGAACCGCATCCGAAAAACATTCATACACAATGGCCGCCTAAGCACACATGCGCGCGGCCGAAATCGCTCCCGCCCACTATTTGGGACACCTGGGATTACCATCCTACCCCTGACCCGCAGTAGGTCCGAAATTTAAGAGGGGGGCAAAGTTTGTACTTTCCCCAAATTTCAAACAAGCGTGTCCCATCTTCTCTTCAAAAAAGCCGAAAACAAGCGCGTCCCAGACCGAAACATGGTTCCCCCCCACCCGTCCAATTCCCCATTCGTACTCCGTGGGCGCCAAAACTACCTCTCCACCAGCCGCAAAACCCCGGCGTCCTCCGTCCGCCACCCCATCCCACCCATCAACCGCCGCCCTCCTCCATCACGCCGGAGCCGATACCCCGACGTCGTCATCCACTGCAACCCCAACCGTAACGCCCTCCACGGCTAGTAGTTGAAGCCGAGGCTGAGCTGTCCGTACCCGAGACAGTTCAACCACGCCGTCCTGTGCCTCACCGCTGCCGCTCCAACTTCGCCACCCTCCACCACACCGGAGCTGTTCCTGCTATGCCGTCCTTCGCTGCCTCGGATCTGCTTCCCCTCCGCCGACATACGACCACGGCAACACAGTCAACAATTTGGCCATGGGTTCATCCAGGCCTGCACCCTCCAGAACATTGGTTTCCCCGATAAAAAGAAGAAAATCGGTGCGACTTGTGGAGGTGACCACACCGGCAACCGAAAAAGGTACTCCTCTTCCCTTATTCGTGCAAATCTTACGTCTCTGCTTGCACGGTATTCATCCCACAGAAGACACTAGTTGACCGCTTCTTCTTGATACTAGATGTTCCTAGTAACTCGCGATGCACAAGGTTTCTCCTCACATACTATTTCACCTTAGCTAGAGGTCCGTCGCCCCCCTGAATTTCAATTTCTGGCCACTTGATTCCCAATTAACGGAAGCATTACCCGGCGTAACAGGCGCTAGTACGCCTATTACCCCGGGGAAGCAGCGCCTTGGTGTTTATCTTAGGGGCGTGTGCGGCCTAGAGCTACTTGCGCCTGATCTGGAGGTCGGCCGGGATTAAAGGGATGGCCTGGGGGCGCTGCCAAGCATGGCGGTGGTGTGAGGTCGATGGGAGGGTGGGGCGGCGGAGGCAGGGGTCTGGGCCGTTGGTCGCTGGCGGTTCGAGAAAGATCGTCAACAGTGACTGGCGGGAGGTAGACGAAGGCCATCTGCCCGTTCCTTATAGATCGGACGGTTCATTAAAAAAAATCGACTGACCTATAGATTCAGTCTACTGTTATCAACAGTGACCGCGCCACTCGCCCGCCGGCCGCCCCACATCGCCGGCCCGGGAGGCCCAGGAGGGGCCCCCGAGGCCCGTTGCCTCGCCGCCGCCCCTCACCGCGGACGCCGCCACCGCGCCGCCGCACGGCTCCGGCCACCTCCTCCTCTCCCTCGACGTCGGCCACCGTCTACTCCGTCAACTCCGGCGAGCTCGGGCCGGTGATCCTCGAAGAACGTGCTGCTACAGTACCGGGCCAGATCCAGATCCAGATCCGGATTGGGTTGACTTTTTGCCTGAAACCCTAACTTTTTGTCTATGTTCATCGTGCTATAACTTTGCATCCGTAACTCCGTTTTGCGCATATAGCATATCAAAATGTTCATCTCAGAGAGTACATCATTTCATTCCATTGCATCATTTTCATTTGAGTTCATCTTGATGCCCGAAATGCTGTTAGAAGAGTGCTACTTGAGTTAATTGTCAGATCTGCTGCTCCATTTAGATATTTGTCATTTTTGCCATGATTAATGTGTGCATGATATGCCCATGAGCTCTACATATGTTTTGCTAAGGGTTTTGCCCTCTTTCCAGAGGTGCAACCCATGTATTTTTGTGATGTGTGTGGTGACTAGCAAAAGCTTGCAAAGTGAGGCACTTGGTAATGCTGATTTCAGGGACTTAGCATTTTCACTAAGTCCTTGAGCTGTTTATCTCATATGGCCATATGTTCATGTTGTTTCCTAGTGATCCGTGCCTCTTTTGAGGATGATCAGTAAGGATGTTTTGTTAATATTGCAGTGCTCTATCCATCCATGTCTTTGTTTGCAATTATGGAGCAACCTAGGTTGAGTCAATCGAGCTCTACTTTTGTCATTTCGTGAATCTGGGTAGATTGTCTACTTGTTAGCGATTTTGCCGAGGATGTTGTAGTTGATCCGTGTATGCTATGATATTGTTCTTGCCATGTCTAGCTTGAATTTTGTGTATTCTTGATGGATGTATGCTTAGCTTGTCATGACTTGCTCCGTAGTGAGTGCATCGAGCTCGTAAACATGCCTACTTGATATCTGTTTTCAGCATGTGCCAGTTTTCACTAAGTCTGAAAACTGATTATGTTTTTGCCATGTTCACATGCTTGCAAATGTATTTTCTGATCGTTTTGGCTCAAGGTCACTAAGGGACTTTTGTTAAGCTCTTTGAGTAGCTCCATGCCATGCTTTACTTTGCCATGTTCAGGTCCTATAGCATACAGTTTTCATGCTCCGAAGAGTGCTACCTGATCTGAAATTCCAAACAAGTGTTAATTTCACTAAGTCTGAGATCTGTTTACCATATGCATTTTTGCCATGCTTGTTTGAATCTGTTAATGGATGAATTGGCCATAGCTCAGTGCTAGACTTTTGTTAAGCATCCTGAATTCATCCCTGCCATGTATTTTAATGCCATGTGTGAGTGCTGTAGCATGTTCATCTCGTTGCATTTAGATGGCTACTTGCTGTAAATCGCAGACCGGTGTCATATTTGAATCGCTTGCCATTTCCAAACCGTAACTCCGATTCCGGCATTCTTTATATCGTTTTCAAGTGATTTAATCTCATCTTTCCAGTGGAACACTTGGATTTCCATGTTGAGGCCAGGTTCATGCATTCCTTGTCAAATCTTGCATATGCATCCCGCATCGCATCCCGCATAGCATATCATCTTTGCATCATATTGTTTGATCCTTGCACGTGGTTGATTGTGTCCTTGTTGCTTGTTTGTCTTGTTTGGGTAGAGCCGGGAGACGAGTTCACTAACGAGGAGCCCGTTGAGTTTGCTTTCGAGGATCCAGTTAACTCTGACAACTTTGCAGGCAAGATGATCACACCCTCGAAATCACTACTATCTTTGCTTTGCTAGATGCTCGCTCTTTTGCTATGCCAATGCTACGATGCCTACCACTTGCTTTCAAGACTCCCAAATTGCCATGTCAAACCTCTAACCCACCATGTCCTAGCAAACCGTTGATTGGCTATGTTACCGCTTTGCTCAGCCCCTCTTATAGCGTTGCTAGTTGCAGGTGAAGATTGGAGACCGTTCCTTGTTGGATCATTATTTACTTGTTGGGATATCATTATATTATCTTGTTATCTTAATGCATCTATATACTTGGTAAAGGGTGGAAGGCTCGACCTCTCGCCTAGTGTTTTGTTCCACTCTTGCCGCCCTAGTTTCCGTCATATCGGTGTTATGTTCCCGGATTTTGCGTTCCTTATGCGGTTGGGTTATAATGGGAACCCCTTGATAGTTCGCCTTGATTAAAGCTTTTCCAGCAATGCCCAACCTTGGTTTTACCATTTGCCACCTAGCCTCTTTTTCCCTTGGGTTTCCGGAGCCCGAGGGTCATCTTATTTTAAACCCCCCCGGGCCAGTGCTCCTCTGAGTGTTGGTCCACCTGTCAGCTGCCGGTGGCCACTAGGGACAACTCTGGGCTGGCCTACCCGTACCTAAGACAATCTGAGTGTGCCCTGAGAAAGAGATATGTGCAGCTCCTATCGGGATTTGTCGGCACATTCAGGCGGTGTTGCTGGTCTTGTTTTAACCTATTGAAGTGTCTTGAAGAACCGAGGTACCAAGTCTGATCGAAACGTCTCAGGAGGAGGTCTATTCCTTTGTTGACCGTGAAAGCTTGTCATGGGCTAAGTTGGGACTCCCCTGCAGGGATTTGAACTTTCGAAAGCCATGCCCGCGGTTATGGGCAGATGGGAATTTGTTAATGTCCGGTTGTAGATAACTTGAACCTTAACTTAATTAAAAATGAATCAACTGAGTGTGTTACCGTGATGGCCTCTTCTCGGTGGAGTCCGGGAAGTGGACACGGTGTTGGAGTAATGTTTGCGCATGTTACCCTCTAGTTTCTCGCCCGCGCTTTGCCTCCTCTTCTCGCTCTCTTTTGCGAACAGGATAGCCACCATATATGCTAGTCGCTTGCTGCAGCTCCACATATTTTACCTTGCCTTACCTATAAGCTTAAATAGTCTTGATCGCGAGGGTGCGAGATTGCTGAGTCCCTGTGGCTCACAGATTACTATTACACCAGATGCAGGGCCTGATGATTCCGCTCCAGGTGACGTGCTCGAGCTCAAGTGGGAATTCGATGAGGAGTCTCAACGATACTATGTTTCCTTTCCTGATGAACAGTTGTGGTGCCCAGTTGGGGTGATCGGGACCATGTCGCATGTTGGGTTATCTTTTATTTTGGCGCCGTAGTCGGGCCATGAGTGTTTGGATGATGTAATGCTATTTTATGTACTTGATTGACGTGGCGAGTGTAAGCCAACTATGTTATCTCCCCTCTTATTATCTATATTACATGGGATGTTGTGATGATTGCCTAACTTGCGACATATGCCTTCAATGCGATTATGTCGCTAAGTCGTGCCTCGACACGTGGGAGCTATAGTCGCATCGAGGGTGTTACATGTTGGTAATCAGAGCCTTCCCCGACCTTAGGAGCCCCCACTGATTGATCATTTTTAGCAGTCGAGTTGTGTCTAGAAAAATGTTTTGAGTAATTTAGGAATTATATATCGGAGTGTTTAGGAATTCTTTTTACTTCCCAGTCTCCTCATCGCTCTGGTAAGGCATCCTGACGTAGAGTTTTGACTCTTCTCTTCTCAAATTTCACTAAAAAAAATTTTAGGATCACGCGGGTATCTTGGAATCGTTCCGATGGTTTTATGAAGAGAACATTGTCTTGGTGCCTCCTGTCAGGGGTTTTGTGGAAGTGTCCCAGGGAGTTGAGCTCTGAGGTGTTGTCGTCATAATTTTATCGTTGCAGTTCTAGAATACCTGAGTTTAGTACGCCGACATCGAAAATCTCTTTTATGCAGTTCGTTGGTGAGATAACCTCGACGCCACCCAGTACTGGGGCGGGAGTTCGGGAGTATCGCCATAACTTGTATAACATATGCTTTTCGAAGGTTGAGGTAGATGGTTTCCGAAGTTTTTCTCGGTTATGTGTTGAAGGATGGATACAGCTGGATGTAGGATTTGCTAGATTTGGGTGAGATATTATGCTTCCCCTGTATCCCCAACACCTGATTGCATAACCGGAAAGGTTCGGGAGTTTCATAGGTGGGAGTTCTTGTAGCTGTAGTTCTTCTTCCACGGATATTTGATTTGAGATTGGGATTTCTTACCAATTATTCGTTCTTGATCCGTACCTTGTTGATTTATTTCTCTACCTAAATTCTAAGTGGCTTCTCAATTTATGGATATGTGACCATTTCAAGAGGAATGCATTCGTTCATTTTGTTCGGATGTGAAGACTATATGTTGCAATTTTCATTCCATTGGATTCAGCTTCATTTTATCTGTCTATGTGCTAACGGTGGTCAACCTCTTCAGGATGGCTCCTGCTAAGAGCACCAGTCAGAACCAGAATCAGGATCCGCCACCACCTCCACCTCCTCTGGAGGCATGGCAAGCTGTGATGGCCGCAACCAATGCAAACACACAGTTGATCATGCAAATTCTCCAAGAGCGCAATCAAGGCAACCAAGGGAATCAAGGCAACAATCAGAATCACTTTGCTACACTCAACCAGTTCCTTGCTAACGGGCCAAAGACTTTCAGCAATTGTGTTGAGGCAATTGATGCTGACGATTGGCTTGTGGATCTGTGCAAGCATTTCGAGTGCAGTAATGTCAGGCCTGAGGACTTTGTCAAGTTCGCTTCCTTCCAACTCAAAGATCAAGCTGCAGAATGGTTCTAGCAGTACAAAGATTCCAGAGGTGGACGTGTGATCACCTGGGATGAATTCCGTCAAGATTTCAGAACTCATCATATTCCTCAAAGCGTGGTTGAAAGCAAGCGTGAGGAATTCCGCAACCTGAAGCAAGGCTCTTTGTCTGTCTATGACTACAACAAGTTGTTTCAGAAGCTCGCCCGCTTTGCTAAGCAGGACGTCCCTGATGAGAAGAGCATGATATACCAGTTTAGGGGTGGCCTCAGAGAAGAAATTCAGCTAGCTCTTGTCCTCTTTGAGCCCTTGAGGTACGATGAGTTCTACAACATGGCACTGAAGCAAGAGGCCGCTCAACTGAGGTGTGATGCTTCCAAGAAGCGAGTCAGAGACACTACTCCTTCTTCCTCTACTCAAGTGGCCAAGCAGCAGAAGTATTGGCTTCCTCCTCCTCCATTCCGTCAGCCGTATCAGCAGAAGAGCAAAGGTGGCAGTGGATCTTCCCACCCCCCCAACCCTGGCTTTCAGAACAAGACTTCGTCTCAAGCTCCAAGATCGAGTGCTCCGTATCACCGTCCGTTTTCAGAGGTCACATGCAACAAGTGCCAACAAAAGGGTCACTATGCCAACAAGTGTCTCAATCAGAGGCGTCGTCCTCCTCCTCCTGTGAGATCGGCAAGTATAGCTGTGGTCAAGCATAACCCCAAGCACGCCAAGGTCAACTTGATGAATGCAGCTCAGGCAGAGGACTCGTCAGATGTCATCATGGCTAACCTTCCTGTTAACGATATTCTTGCAAAAGTTCTTTTTGACACGGGTGCATCGCATTGTTTCATCTCGAGACCGTTTTCATCTAAGCATGGTTTGGCTTTGCAAATTTTTCCTAGTCCATTAGCAGTTGTCTCTCCCGGTAGGCGCATGCATGCTAACTCCATCGTTCCGGATGTTACTATCACCTTGGGTGACTACAAATTTCTATCTTCTCCTACGGTTCTTGGGGACTCGGATATTGATCTTATTCTCGGAATGGATTGGCTTTCTAAGCACAAGGCGCATCTTGATTATGCTGCCAGGCAGATTCAATTGACTCATTCGTCTGAGGATGTAATTGTCTTTGCCTCTCGTGACGATACCATCCGTCTGTTTTCTCTCAATGAGATGGGTGAACTGGATGCCATCTTGCGAATTCCAGTCGTTTGCGAATATCAAGACGTCTTTCCAGAAGAGCTTCCAGGAATGCCTCCGCACCGGCCAGTTGAATTCGTTATTGATCTTGAGCCTGGCACGGAACCTGTGTGCAAGCGTCCTTACAAGCTCGGACCTGAAGAGTTGAAGGAGCTGAAGAAGCAACTCGATATTCAAGAAAGAATGGGTCTCATCTGGCCTAGTTCTTCTCCGTGGGGTTGTGGTGTTCTTTTTGTGAAGAAGAAGGATGGAACGGACCGACTTTGTGTTGATTACCGTCCATTGAACAAGAAGACCATCAAGAACAAATACCCACTTCCCAACATCAATGAGCTGTTCGAACAACTCAAAGGTGCCCAAGTATTCTCCAAGCTTGATCTCCGTATGGGTTATCATCAGATTCGAATCCGTGAGCAAGATATTCCCAAGACGGCTGTCAGGACAAGCTATGGTTCATATGAATACACTGTCATGTCTTTTGGCCTCGTCAACGCTCCTTCGACGTTCTCTCGCATGATGAACTTCATCTTCAACACCTACACCAATGACTTTGTTTTGGTCTATCTCGACGACATTCTGGTTTTTCTCGAAGAACAAGGAAGATCATGCCAAGCACTTGCGTTTGGTACTCGATAAGCTGAGGGAACACAAGTTCTACGCCAAGTTCTCCAAGTGCGAATTTTGGCTCGATGAGGTTCTTTATCTTGGTCATATCATCTCTGCCAAGGGCATTGCCGTGAATCCTGAGAAGGTGTCTGCAATTGTGAATTGGGAACCTCCTCAGAACGTGAAGCAACTCCGTAGCTTCCTCGGTCTCGCAAGCTATTGTCGAAGATTCGTTGAAATCTTTTCTAAGATCGCGAAGCCTCTCTCAAATCTTCTACAGAAGCACGTCAAGTACGTTTGGTCTCCGGAGTGTGACATTGCTTTCAACACTTTGAAAGAGAAATTGATCACTGCTCCAGTTCTGACTCCGCCTGATGAATCCAAGCCGTACGAAGTCTTTTATGCCTCTCTCCAAGGTCTTGGCGCAGTGTTGATGCAAGAGAAGAAAGTTGTTGCTTATACCTCTCGCCAGTTGAAGCCCAATGAGAAGAACTACCCCACTCATGATCTCGAGTTGGCGGCAGTTGTGCATGCTCTTTTGACTTGGAGACATCTCTTATTGGGAAGAAAAGTGGACATCTTCACTGACCACAAGAGTCTCAAGTACATCTTCACTCAGCCTAATCTCAACCTCAGGCAAACTCGATGGGTCGAAATGATTCAAGAGTATAATCCAAGTATCGAGTATACTCCAGGCAAGGCCAATGTGATTGCTGACGCATTGAGCAGAAAGGCTTATTGCAACAGTCTGATTCCCAAGCCTTATCAACCCGAGCTTTGTGAAGCTTTCCGCAAACTTAATCTGCAAGTTGTTCCTCAAGGTTTCCTCACCAACCTTCAAGTCTCTCCTACCTTGGAAGACCAGATTCACCAAGCCCAGCTTCTTGATGCTATGGTGAAAAAGGTGAAGATTTGGATTGCCAAGAGTCAACCCAAGTACAAGTGCTACCGCCTTGATGACAAGGACACTCTCTTCTTCGAGGATCGTATTGTTGTGCCCAAAGGTGACCTCCGTAAAGTGATCATGAATGAGGCTCACAATTCTCTCCTCTCCATCCACCCTGGGAGCACGAAGATGTATCAGGACCTTAAACAGGCTTATTGGTGGACTTGAATGAAGCGCGAGATTGCTCAATTCGTGAATGAGTGTGATGTCTGCAGAAGAGTGAAGGCAAAACACCAAAGGCCAGCTGGTCTCCTCCAACCTCTTGCCATTCCAGAATGGAAGTTTGACCACATTGAGATGGATTTCATGACTGGGTTTCCAAAGTCCAAACGTGGCAATGATTCCATATTCGTTGTCATCGACAAACTCACCAAAGTGGCTCACTTTCTGCCTATCAAAGAGTCAATCACTGCAGCTCAATTGGCGGAACTCTATACCTCTCGGATTGTCTCTCTGCACGGTATTCCACAAGTGATCTCTTCAGACCATGGCAACATCTTTACCTCCAAGTTTTGGGATTCTTTTCAGAAGGCCATGGGCACCAACATCCGCTTCAGCACAGCTTTCCATCCTCAAACTAGCGGTCAAGTCGAGCGTGTCAACCAGATTCTTGAAGATATGCTCAGGGCTTGTGTGATCTCCTTCGGCATGAAGTGGGAGGATTGTCTTCTTTATGCTGAATTCTCCTACAACAACAGTTTTCAAGCAAGTTCGGGCAAGGCCCCATTTGAAATTCTGTATGGTAGGAAGTGCCGTACCCCTCTCAACTGGGCTGAAACCGGTGAACGTCAGCTTTTGGGAAATGACTTAATCACAGAGGTAGAGGAAATGTGCAAAGTCATTCGAGATAACCTCAAAGCAGCCCAATCCCGCCAGAAGAGCTACTATGAAAGTAAGCACCGTGATTTGGCTTTCGAGATCGGAGATCATGTTTACCTCCGCGTCTCTCCTATGAAAGGTACTCGTCGCTTTGGTATCAAAGGGAAGCTTGCCCCCAGATACGTGGGACCTTTCAAGATTGTCAGCAAGAGAGGCGATCTCGCCTATCAACTCGAGCTTCCTTCAAACTTTGCAAATGTTCATGATGTGTTCCATGTCTCTCAGCTCCGAAAGTGCTTCAAGACTCCTGACCGCACCGTCAACTTCGAGGACATTGAGCTCCAAGAAGATCTCTCCTATCGTGATCACCCAGTTGCTATTCTTGAAGAGACTAAACGCAAGAATCGCAAAAAGTCAAACAAATTCCTCAAAGTCAAGTGGTCACACCATTCCGACCGTGAAGCTACCTGGGAACGCGAGGATCACCTCCGTTCTGAATACCCGGCGTTCTTTCAGTCCTAGATCTCGGGACGAGATCCTTTCGTAGTGGTGGAGTGTTGTAACACCCCGGATGTGATTTACCCAATATGTACTCCAACTCTTGCCGTCTCCGGCGTTAAGTTATTTTATTTTCTCGGGTTCGGGTCTTTGTCTCTGTGTGTTGTTATCGTTGTCATGCATCTCTTATCATGTCATCATGTGCATTGCATTTGCATACGTGTTCATCTCATGCATTCGAGCATTTTCCCCGTTGTCCGTTTTGCATTCCGGCGCTTCGTTCTCCTCCGGTGGTCATTTCTACCTTTCTTTCGTGCGTGGGGATTAAACATTTCCAGATTGGACCGAGACTTGCCAAACGGCCTTGGTTTACTACCGGTAGACCGCCTGTCAAGTTTCGTACCTTTTGGACTTCGTTTGATACTCCAACGGTTAACCGAGGGACCGAAAAGGCCTCGTGTGTGTTGCAGCCCAACACCCATCCAAGTTGGACCAAAACCCACCAAAACCCTCTCCATCATCTAGAGCGTTCGATCAAGATCGCGTGGCCGCAAACCGCACCTCATTTGGACTCTCATAGCTCCCCCTATGCCTATATAAAGACCCCCTCCTCTAAATTTGCGGATCCCCTCTCCGAAACCCTAGATCCATCCACCGCCGCCGCCGGACGTGTCCGGACGGAGCCGGACAACGTCCGATCCGCCCGCCGCTGCCACGTGGCGCTGCGCCACTCGCCCGCCGGCCGCCCCACATCGCCAGCCCGGGAGGCCTAGGAGGGCCCCCCGAGGCCCGTTGCCTCGCCGCCGCCCCTCGCCGCGGACGCCGCCACCACGCCGCCGCACGGCTCCGGCCTCCTCCTCCTCTCCGTCGACGCCGGCCGCCGTCTACTCCGTTAACTCCGGCGAGCTCGGGCCGGTGATCCTCGAAGAACGTGCTGCTACAGTACCGGGCCAGATCCAGATCCAGATCCGGATCGGGTTGACTTTTTGCCCGAAACCCTAACTTTTTGTCTATGTCCATCATGCTATAACTTTGCATCCGTAACTCCGTTTTGCGCATATAGCATATCAAAATGTTCATCTCAGAGAGTACATCATTTGATTCCATCGCATCATTTTCATTTGAGTTCATCTTGATGCCCGAAATGCTGTTAGAAGAGTGCTACTTGAGTTAATTGTCAGATCTGCTGCTCCATTTAGATATTTGTCATTTTTGCCATGATTAATGTGTGCATGATATGCCCATGAGCTCTACATATGTTTTGTTAAGGGTTTTGCCATCTTTCCAGAGGTGCAACCCATGTATTTTTGTGATGTGTGTGGTGACTAGCACAAGCTTGCAATGTGAGGCACTTGGTAATGCTGATTTCAGGGACTTAGCATTTTCACTAAGTCCTTGAGCTGTTTATCTCATATGGCCATATGTTCATGTTGTTTCCTAGTGATCCGTGCCTCTTTTGAGGATGATCAGTAAGGATGTTTTTTTAATCTTGTAGTGCTGTATCCATCCATGTCTTTGTTTGCAATTATGGAGCAACCTAGCTTGAGTCAATCGAGCTCTACTTTTGTCATTTCGTGAATCTGGGCAGATTGTCTACTTGTTAGCGATTTTGCCGAGGATGTTGTAGTTGATCCGTGTATGCTATGCTATTGTTCTTGCCATGTCTAGCTTGCATTTTGTGTATTCTTGATGGATGTATGCTTAGCTTGTCATGACTTGCTCCGTAGTGAGTGCATCGAGCTCGTAAACATGCCTACTTGATATCTGTTTTCAGCATGTGCCAGTTTTCACTAAGTCTGAAAACTGATTATGTTTTTGCCATGTTCACATGCTTGCAAATGTATTTTCTGATCCCTTTTGGCTCAAGGTCACTAAGGGACTTTTGTTAAGCTCTTTGAGTAGCTCCATGCCATGCTTTACTTTGCCATGTTCAGGTCCTATAGCATACAGTTTTCATGCTCCGAAGAGTGCTACCTGATCTGAAATTCCAAACAAGTGTTAATTTCACTAAGTCTGAGATCTGTTTACCATATGCATTTTTGCCATGCTTGTTTGAATCTGTTAATGGATGAATTGGCCGTAGCTCAGTGCTAGACTTTTGTTAAGCATCATGAATTCATCCCTGCCATGTATTTTAATGCAATGTGTGAGTGCTGTAGCATATTCATCTCGTTGCATTTAGATGGCTACTTGCTGTAAATCGCAGACCGGTGTCATATTTGAATCGCTTGCCATTTCCAAACCGTAACTCCGATTCCGGCATTCTTTATATCATTTTCAAGTGATTTAATCTCATCTTTCCAGTGGAACACTTGGATTTCCAAGTTGAGGCCAGGTTCATGCATTCCTTGTCAAATCTTGCATATGCATCCCGCATAGCATATCATCTTTGCATCATATTGTTTGATCCTTGCACGTGGTTGATTGTGTCCTTGTTGCTTGTTTGTCTTGTTTGGGTAGAGCCGGGAGAAGAGTTCACTAACGAGGAGCCCGTTGAGTTTGCTTTCGAGGATCCAGTTAACTCTGACAACTTTGCAGGAAAGATGATCATACCCTCGAAATCACTACTATCTTTGCTTTGCTAGATGCTCGCTCTTTTGCTATGCCAATGCTACGATGCCTACCACTTGCTTTCAAGCCTCCCAAATTGCCATGTCAAACCTCTAACCCACCATGTCCTAGCAAACCGTTGATTGGCTATGTTACCGCTTTGCTCAGCCCCTCTTATAGCGTTGCTAGTTGCAGGTGAACATTGGAGACCGTTCCTTGTTGGATCATTATTTACTTGTTGGGATATCATTATATTATCTTGTTATCTTAATGCATCTATATACTTGGTAAAGGGTGGAAGGCTCGGCCTATCGCCTAGTGTTTTGTTCCACTCTTGCCGCCCTAGTTTCCGTCATATCGGTGTTATGTTCCCGGATTTTGCGTTCCTTACGCGGTTGGGTTATAATGGGAACCCCTTGATAGTTTGCCTTGATTAAAGCTTTTCCAGCAATGCACAACCTTGGTTTTACCATTTTCCACCTAGCCTCTTTTTCCCTTGGGTTTCCGGAGCCCGAGGGTCATCTTATTTTAAACCCCCCCGGGCCAGTGCTCCTCTGAGTGTTGGTCCACCTGTCAGCTGCCCCGGTGGCCACCAGGGGCAACTCTGGGCTGGCCTACCCGTACCTAAGACAATCTGAGTGTGCCTTGAGAAATAGATATGTGCAGCTCCTATCGGGATTTGTCGGCACATTCGGGCGGTGTTGCTGGTCTTGTTTTAACCTGTCGAAGTGTCTTGAAGAACCGAGGTACCGAGTCTGATCGGAACATCTCGGGAGGAGGTCTATTCCTTCGTTGACCGTGAGAGCTTGCCATGGGCTAAGTTGGGACTCCCCTGCAGGGATTTGAACTTTCGAAAGCCGTGCTCGCGGTTATGGGCAGATGGGAATTTGTTAATGTCCGGTTGTAGATAACTTGAACCTTAACTTAATTAAAAATGAATCAACTGAGTGTGTTACCGTGATAGCCTCCTCTCGGCGGAGTCCTGGAAGTGGACACGGTGTTGGAGTAATGTTTGCGCAGGTTACCCTCTAGTTTCTCGCTCACGCTTTGCCTCCTCTTCTCGCTCTCTTTTGCGAACAGGATAGCCACCATATATGCTAGTCGCTTGCTGCAGCTCCACATATTTTACCTTGCCTTACCTATAAGCTTAAATAGTCTTGATCGCGAGGGTGCGAGATTGCTGAGTCCCTGTGGCTCACATATTACTATTACACCAGATGCAGGGCCTGATGATTCCGCTCCAGGTGACGCACTCGAGCTCAAGTGGGAATTCGACGAGGACTCTCAACGATACTATGTTTCCTTTCCTGATGATTAGTAGTGGTGCCCAGTTGGGGTGATCGGGACCGTGTCGCATGTTGGGTTATCTTTTATTTTGGCGCCGTAGTCGGGCCATGAGTGTTTGGATGATGTAATGCTATTTTATGTACTTGATTGACGTGGCAAGTGTAAGACAACTATGTTATCTCCCCTCTTATTATCTATATTACATGGGATGTTGTGATGATTGCCTAACTTGCGACATATGCCTTCAATGCGATTATGTCTCTAAGTCGTGCCTCGACACGTGGGAGCTATAGTCGCATCGAGGGTGTTACATGAACCTTGTGAGCTTCAACAACAAGAAGGTAGTTGCCGGAGTCAAGTTACAGTTGCATGCTTCTTTATATGTAGTCTCACAATTTGATGTACACTAACACTTCCTATGTTTGTTGTTGGACTAGCACCTAGGCGCAAGAGGAAACAAACATCAGAGATAATGCTCGATATGTTAACTAAATCTAGAGGAGGAAGAATGGAGATCCGTTTTGAGGCAGGTTTAAAAAGGCCACATGATGCTACAGAGTCAGCCAAGTTAGTATCAGAGGCAGCGGTTGCTGTTAGGTGTCATGTACGTATCCTCCCAACATGGATTCAGTACAGGAATGACAAAGAAGAAACCCAGTTCAACATCGTCCTCGACCATTTATCTATAAGTATGGTTATGTATGGAAACTAGTAATATCGTCTTGCTCTGTCCAATACTTTCTAGGTTGCTGATAATGAGACTCCCATAATTTTCAACAGATGAGGTTCAAGTTGGCTAGCCAAGATGATGCAACCAGACAAGCTTGCACCCATGTTTTCAAGTCTGCTCTGTGACAATATCAGTATAACTTGAGGAAAACTCACTTTGAAGGCAAGGCTAACAGTGAACTTGCCGAAACATCTCCAGTGGAAAATATATTTGATGAAGACTGGAGAGGCCTCGTTAAACACTATTCCGATCCGAAGTATCAGGTACATTATATATATGTCATCAGAGCACATGTTGAAGTCCTATTTACGCATGTGCCACACAAATCTATCTTCTTGTAGGTGAACTGTTCAAAGAACAAGGGCAACTGTACGAAAGTGAAATTCCAACAGACGACAGGATCTCGTAGCTATATTGCACACTACAAGGCTCTTGTAATTAGCTGCTGTTTCACTCTTTTCGCCGTACCATATTATCAGATCTATATTGACTTGTTCCAAATGCAGAGGAAAGCCCGCAAGGACCAAAAAGTACCTGAACCAAATGTTGTGGAAATCTTCAAGGACTGTCACACTAGCAAGAAGAAGGGCATGACTACACCAGTCAAAGCCGCTGTTGTAAGTCCTTAATCCTCATGCCTTTTAACTACTACTTACTCTGACTTGTGCCTTGAACTGCATGGTTTGCAGCCAATGTCTATTACTCTTTTCAATTTTATACACAATTGTCTTAGTGTATCATTGCACCTTACAAGGTTTAAAAGAGAGGAGTGATATTCCTTTGATCTTGACCCATAATCTAGTTCCGTGCTGGACTTGCCCACACAACATAACAATTGCCTGTTTGTCTGTTCTCAGTTGTTTTGTGATATGAATGACGTCATACTATGCTTACCGTATTATAAACTTAGTCTCTTTATCCTTAGCCCTCAATACAATGTGAAGAAATAGACAATACATTAGCGATGGTACATGGTCATATGTTTGGAACCTGGTTTTATTATGTACTTTGCAATAAAATACAACTAATATTTTACATGGGTTCACCAGAATAAGTTCTGTATATAGACTAAAGCTATTTTGTTTGGTTTGGCTGCCTCCTTAATATCTTCTGTTCTGGTACTACTAATGTAAAACCTCAACTTTTCAGCGATCTATGGAAAAAATGGTGGAACTGCCACCTTCTGAAGGTGGCGAGGCAACTATAACCGCAATGTCAGCTCTTGCTGCAGTGGGTCAGTACCTGTCCACTAATAGTGCTAAAAGCACATTCCTGCGCAATGCTGGGTTGGTTATTAAGGCAATATCGTCCAAACTGCCTCATGATCAAGATATGAAAGCTCAAAGCAATGTTGTATCTGCGCTCCAGACACAAGTCCATTCCCTAACAGAGATCCTTTGTGAAACAAGGAGAAACATTGCTCAATGTCATCAAGATATGCATGGTTTTGAAACCAGACTATCAGACATTTGCTATGTTGTTCAGGAGCCTCGGGGAAATGAAGGCGAGGGTTATGGTGCTCCATCGGACAATACAACATGAAAATGTAACAGTCAGGTCAAATGAACTGAGCTTCTGAACTTCTGGTGGTGCATTTATCTGCTAGACTGTTAAGTTTTATGCCGACCTTCCTTTTGTTATATAGTTGTAATTTGTTTTGGTGCGATACAAAATTTATTCTTAATGTGCAGCCACCGCCTGAAGAAAATAGCAAGCCATTTTTGTATAGTGTAGGGTGTTCCCTATATTTGCACTGGTGGCGATATTTGATGCCGAGTGGATGTAATCTATGCAATCGCCTTAATAGCCTAGCGTTAGTTTCAGCCTTATTTATTTCCTAGTCTTCTTTTTCCCTGGTTTGCTACTGGCCGCAACTACCATGGGCCATATACAGGCCATAGGATCCATGGGTCTCCTATGGGCCATCGATAAATGGGCCTGTAATCGGTGGGTCTCGGGCAGTCGGATAAATGGGTCTACATGAGCCATAATCGGGCGTAATTGGTATCAGCCCAGCACGGTAACATGCCGTTAACAGACCGTAGGACAGCAAAGGCTTAATTCTATCACAGGCATAACGGGTCGTTAATGGGCCAGAATATAGGACGGGCTGGAAACGGCGCAACGGGTTAACAGGCCAGAAACGGGCCGACTCTTGCCATGGGCTGAATTTGGCGCATTAGGGTAACAGGCCAGTAACGGGCCAACTCTTGCCATGGGCCGAATTTGGCCCATTAGTGGAACAGGCCAGTAATGGGCCGACTCTTGCCATGGGCCAAATTTGGCCCATTAGGGGAACATGCCAGTAACGGGCCGGAAGTAATCGAGGGCCGAAAAGAAGCCCAAGAACGTATGGGCAGTCAATAGGCCGAAAGCTAACACGGGCTGGAAACGACCCATGTAAATTACGGGCCGCTAATGGGTATAAAGAAAATTACTGTTCATTATGGGCTAGAGTCACCGTGGGCCTGTAATGGGCCAAAAGATACGAAGGCCTCATATGGGCTGAAAGACGTCGTGGGCCATACATGGGCCGAAAGTGAAATGGGTTGGTATTATATTCAACGGCCCACATGATGTCGTTGGGCCGATTTCCTTTAGGGCCTAACGGGCTGTGAGTTAACGGGTCATAAAATGGGCTATTTGCGAAGAGATCGTTAAGAGGCTTTTCATGGGCTAGCCCGTTAACTTTTGACCAAGTCAAACAGGCCGACTTTGTAAGCTAAATGGGCCACTGTTGGGCCGTGCCACGTGTCGACATATCATAGGCGCCTATCTGACCTGCTGACGAGCTGACATGTGTTTTGTCCGGCCAATAAGAATTTTACACGTGGAAATTTCCCATTGGTTGGGGCTGTTAACGGGTTATCAGATCCAAAACCCGACCCGATAGCTTAACGGCGTTCCGTTACGGTGGATGCCCCGTGTTGGTCACCCTTGACGAAAGCACTTCTGTGACGCGCGATTTATCGTCATGGAAGTGGACACTTCCATGATGATAATTTTGGTAATGTTATGGAACACTTCTACGATAGCACAAGTATGACTATCTTGATTCTGTCATAAATTTGTCATGGATGTACATGCATGACAAAAAACGCGACCTACTGTGACAAACATGTATAATCACGGAAGTGTTTTTTTTTGTAGTGCAAATTACCATGTTGTTCTAAAGGACTCTCAAAATAATATAAGTGAAGCATGATAGATAAATTATTTCTATAAAATAAAACCACCACCGTGCTCTAAAAGGATATAAGTGAAGCACTAGAGCAAATGAAAAACTACTCCGAAAGATATAAGTGAAGATCAATGAGTAGTCGGATAATTATGCAACTATGTGAAGACTCTCTAACATTTAATAAATTCATATCTTGGTATTTTATTCAAACAGCAAGCAAAGCAAAAGAAAATAAAATGACGCTCCAAGCAAAACATATATCATGTGGTGAATAAAAATATAGCTCCAAGTAAACTTACCGATGAACGAAGATGAAAGAGGGGATGCCTTCCGGGGCATCCCCAAGCTTAGGCTCTTGGTTGTCCTTGAATATTACCTTGGGGTGCCGTGGGCATCCTGAAAGTGCAACTATCCCTTGGTGGTTTTGGTAATTCCTAACAACATATAACTCATTGAGCTAATGCTACTTAAAGATGAACATTTCAGGAAAGCTCAATGATTGGCATGGAATGGATGAGAAAAGTGGATCCCTCAAAATTCTAAGGACAAAGAATTGGCTCAAGCTCAAAGCTCAGGACTCTACATCTTTTCACTTTAAGTGATCGAAGATCACATTGAGTCCATAGGAAAAGCGAATACTATTAAGAGGGGATGAGGTGTTGCCTAATGGCTTTCTTGCTCAAAGTGCTTAGTGATATGCTCCAAAGTCCTCAACTACTTTATCACATCCACATATGTCCCAAACCAAAAGTCAAACTCGGCCCCACCGAAACTTTCTATCCCGCGCCACCGAGTTCAGTTGACATAGCCACTGCCAGAAACCCTAGTCTTTTCCGTCTTACCGATAGAGATCTCAGTCTCACCGAGGTGGGATTCTAATCTCTCTGTTTCCCTTCGTAACGTTTCAGTCAAACAGAGATGAGCGATCGGTCCCACCGAGATTGCAATGTAAACTCTCTGTTTCCCTTTCATAACCTTTCGGTCCAACCGAGATGAGCGAATCGGTCCCACCGAGTTTGCCTGACCAACTCTCTATTAGTCCATTACCAAAATCGATCTCACCGAGTTTGTGTAATCAGTCTCACCGAGATTACGTTATGCCCTAACCCTAACAAAATCGGTCCCACCGAGTTGGCATGTCAGTCCCACCGAAAATCCCAACGTTCACATTTTGAACTAAATCGGACCGAGTTTCATGATTCGGTCCCACCGAGTTTGGTGATTTGTGTGTAACGGTTAGATTTTGTGTGGAGGCTATTTATACCCCTCCACCCACTCTTCATTCATGGAGAGAGAGCCATCAGAACATTCCTACACTTCCAACATACATTTTCTGAGAGAGAACCACCTATACTTGTGTTCAGGTCAAGATATTCCACTCCAACCACATAAATCTTGATCTCTAGCCTTCCCCAAGCTGCTTTCCACTCAAATCATCTTCCCACCAAATCCAAATCCTGTGTGAGAGAGAGTTGAGTGTTGGGGAGACTATCATTTGAAGCATAAGAGCAAGGAGTACATCATCAACAGACCATTTGTTACCTCTTGGAGAGTGGTGTCTCCTAGATTGGTTAGGTGTCACTTGGGAGCCTCCGTCAAGATTGTGGAGTTGAACCAAGGAGTTTTTAAGGGCAAGGAGATCTCCTACTTCGTGAAGATCTACCCGAGTGAGGCAAGTCCTTCGTGGGCGACGGCCATGGTGGGATAGACAAGGTTGCTTCTTCGTGGACCCTTCGTGGGTGGAGCCCTCCGTGGACTCGCGCAACCATTACCCTTCGTAGGTTGAAGTCTCCATCAACGTGGATGTACGATAGCACCACCTATCGGAACCACACCAAAAATCTCCATGTCTCCAATTTTGTTTGCACACTCCAAACTCCTCCCTTTACCTTCATATGCAATTGTTTTACTTTCCTCTGCTATACTCTTAGAATTGCATGTGTAGGTTGATTGCTTGACTTGTGCTAAGTTGCTAAAATCTGCCTAGAACTAAAATTGGGAAAAGGCTAGATTTTTATTTGGTCAAGTAGTCTAATCACCCCCTCTAGACATACTTTCGATCCTACAAGTGGTATCAGAGCTTTGGTCTCCATTTGCTTTGATTTCCATAGCTTTTGGTGGTCATAGCCTTGGTTTCACAACCTAGGAGAGTACGGCGTCTAGTGAGGGAAATTACCACCGTAGAGGTCCTTACTTTGATGGTACAAATTTTGCTAGTTGGAAGCATAAGATGAAAATGCATATTCTTGGACATAACCCCGCCGTTTGGGCTATTGTGTGTATTGGCTTGCAAGGTGTATTCTTTGATGGGAGATGTCGGTGTCAAAACCGGTGGATCTCGGGTAGGGGGTCCCGAACTGTGTGTCTAAGGCTGATGGTAATAGGAGGCAGCGGACACGATGTTTTACCTAGGTTCGGGTCCTTTTGATGGAGGTAAAACCCTACGTCCTTCTTGATTTATTCTTGATGATATGAGTATTACAAGAGTTGATCTACCACGAGATCGGAGAGGCTAAACCCTAGAAGCTAGCCTATGGTATGATTGTATGTTGTCCTACGGACTAAAACCCTCCAGTTTATATAGACACCGGAAGGGGCTAGGGTTACACAGGGTCGGTTACAAAGGAGGAGATATCCATATCCATACTGCCTAGCTTGCCTTCCACGCCAAGTAGAGTCCTATCCGGACACAGGACGAAGTCTTCAATCTTGTATCTTCATACTCCAACAGTCCGGCCAAAGGATATAGTCTGGCTATCCGAAGACCCCCTAATCCAGGACTCCCTCAGTAGCCCCTGAACCAGGCTTCAATGACGATGAGTCCGGCGCGCAGTGTTGTCTTCGGTATTGCAAGGCGGGTTTCTCCTCCGGATACACCATAGAAGAGTTTGAATAAAAGGATAGTGTCCGACCCTGCAAAATAAGTTCCACATACCACCGTAGAGAGAATAATATTTCCACAAATCTAATCTGCTGACATGTTTTGGCAACATGACATCATGCCATGGCTCGGTGATTATTCGAACCATTTTTCTTTAACTAGCCCCGCACATAACGCGAGGCAGTTTCTTGACATGTCTTGTCAAAGCAGAGATCGTGTCCCCCTTATTACGGGATTCTCATCAATACGGGCGTGGGTAACCCAACCGCGCCTAGGACTCCTAGATTTTAGTCAAGTCCCAAACGGCCACGAGGAGGACACTTTATATTCACCCTCTTTATAAAGGGACAAGGATTTTACTTTTTCCTCCTGTGCTCAATCGAATCCTTCCCCCGCCTCGAGTTCTAACACCCAAAGCCCAGGTCAGGTGCTTCGGACCTTCAATCATGTCCGGATCTAGCCTCCAGGGCCGGTGGATGCCCTCCTCCGTCACGGAAGAGGATATCAAAAAGTTGAGGGAGGCAAGATACCTGACCGCCAAAGTTTCGCATCGGCTGCCTGCCCGAGGGCAGGTCGTCCCTACTCCTGAACCCAATGAAGACATCATGTTCATCTCCCACTTCCTCCGAGGACCAGGCCTCACTCTGGATCCCTTCGTTAGGGGTTTGATGTTCTACTACGGGCTTGATTTCCACGATCTAGCCCCGGATTCCTTTCTCCACATCTTGGCATTTATTGTCGTATGTGAGGCCTTCCTCCGCATTACCCCTCACTTCGGCCTGTGGCTCAAGACCTTTGATGTGAAGCCAAAGACGGTCGAGGGGCAGCATGCAGCGTGCGGAGGTGCATTAATAAGCAAGATCACTGGAGCTCCATGGCCAAAGGGTTCCTTTCAAAAGGTGTCCGGATTATGGCAACGGAAGTGGTTCTACGTCACCGCTCCCAGAAGTGCCAAGTGGGTAGCTTCCCCCGCCTTTCGCTCGGGCCCTCCACCACAACTGATGTCATGGATCAACAGGGGGCTGAGCTAGGGTCCAGCCAAGGATGTGCCCATACTGCAGGGGAAATTTTTGTTTTTGCCACTCTAGATTTTGCCAATTTTCCTTATGCCACTCTAGATTTTGACATTTCACTTTTTCCATTCTTAGTTTTTGACAATTATCACAATTGCCATTCCCGTGGCAAAAGCAAAATGTTGAGAGTGGCAATTGTGATAATTGTCAAAAGCTAAGAGTGACAAAAATGAAATAAAATTATTTTGCTTTTGCCACAGAATGGCAATTGTGATAATTGTCAAAATCTAAGAGTGGCAAAAGTGAAATGTCAAAATCTAGAGTGGCATAAGAAAAATTGGCAAAATCTAGAGTGGCAAAAACAAAATTTTCTCATACTGCAGAGCCGCATCCGAGATCTCTTTGAGGGAGATTTTAGTTTGGTTATGGTAGTGCAAGTCATGCTAGTTTGTCGAGTCCAGCCTTGCAAACGCCGGCCCCTCCGTATGTGGGAAATCAACCCGAAAGGACCGCGCACTATCCAGAGCTTCCTCGGCCTGACGCACGAGGAGTTGTACAAATCATTCTTCGGACGCCAAGAAGAGTGTCCGGACACTACCGAGGACGTGGGCCTAAGCAGCAACCGCACCATGGCCCAAGTAAGCAATCCCACGGCCGAACACACCATCTTTTTATTTATCATGACATCATTCTGAAGAGTCGCTCTTTGACCAGGATTGGATAGCGAAGGCAAAGATGATCCGGCGTTCGGCCCCCCTTCCTGAAGGCTTGGACAATCCAGTGCTGGAAAAAATGCTCGAGCCAGCACCCTGCCCGGTGCCCTCAAAGGAAGATGAAGGGGGGAATAAAGAGGGCGAAAGCGGGCCTCCGCCGCTACCTATTCCAACCGAGGGAATGAGCGCCTCCGTGAGTGAGGATAACCAAGGGGAAGAATCTGACTTTCCCTTGCCCTGGGGGTGGAAGAGGACTACCTCTGAAGATCCGGAAACCAAAGTTTCCAAACGGGAGAAGAAAACTTCACCAGAGGGTC
This sequence comes from Triticum urartu, assembly GCF_003073215.2. NCBI lineage: Eukaryota > Viridiplantae > Streptophyta > Magnoliopsida > Poales > Poaceae > Triticum > Triticum urartu. The sequence goes on along the minus strand of NC_053028.1, from coordinate 88,928,478 downwards.
CTGCCTCGGAGGGTGCTCTTGCCGCACAAAGTCCACGCAGAGATCAGCCCTCTAACAAGCTGTAAGTAATAAAAAGGTACTTTTTAGTGAAGATATACTACCTTACCTTTGAGGAAAACGACCGAAGAATTTATGTTGCAGTTCGGATCTTAGCCCTTCTCAGCAGAGCTCGTCTTCGGGGGATCTTATTATGGAGATGATGGAGAGCGAAACGCCTCCCCCGGATTCCCCGGCTCAAGAAGTGGGCGACCTTGAAGTGTCGTCGTGGAGGGTCACTCCGGATTCAGTGAGGCCAGAAGATAATCCTATGGTCGCCCGAAGTCCCTAGTATTCGGCTCTTGAAGAGAGCAGCCAAAAGAATCCAGCACCGTGTGGTATGCGGTTGGACGCACTGACGGATCTGCTAGAGCGAGCCACTATCTCAGAAGAGCACCGTACATTAATGGGTATGGTGTTTGAAAGGATTTCGTCCGCCAAAAGAGGGTTGCATGAAGCCTTTATGAGTCTACTGACGGGCTTTGAGGTACGTGAAATGATATACATTTGTGATAGTACCGCGCATTTTAAGGTGTGCCCTATGTAGATAGTAGCCCCTGAGACTCTGGTTGTCGTCGAGAACGGCGGCGAACAGAGGATCATAGTCCTAGGTAATAACCAGACCGCCTTTATGTGCAGGTGTCTGAAGCTCCGGTGGCTAGCCGGACTAATGGGGTTGCCGAACTAAAGCGGCGACTGGATGTGGCGGATGCCGACATCGAGCTTGTTAACAAGCGGCTTGACGAGGCACAGGGAAGGTGATGTTTATAGTGAATGTCACATAGTAAGAGCAGCGTGATGCCAGTATCTTTAATATGTTGTGACTGCAGATGGAGCTGCCACCGTGGAGGCCCTGCGGGCGGAGCTTGCCCGAGCCAAGGAGCAAGCAAGGAGTAGTAATGCGGCCGCATTAAAGGCGGCCGAAGAGTTGAGAGCCGAGAAGGCCGCGCATAGCGAGAGCAAAGAGAAAATGGCCAAAATGGTCGTGAAGTTAAAAGACATTGCCGACCGCTGTCAGTTTCTTGAAGAAGAAAACTGGGCGAAGGCGACGGACCTTGAAAAGGCCACGATGGCGGCCAAAGACACCCGCTCTTCCCATGAGAGCAAAGAAGGAAGAGCTGCGTGAAGCTGGTGATATTGTGGCTGGGAAGCCCTTTTTGCTGCGGAGGAAGTTCGGAGATCCGCGGTATGCCCCTCTGGATCGGCTGTGGAGTTCGGCAGACGCATATCTGGACTTAGCGGCGAGCGTTGTCGATGCGGCCGAATACTTCCGAGATCAATCAGATCGTGAAGTGGACAAGCTATTCGGTCGCAATTTAACGTTCCAGAGCATCCGCTTCCATTGACTGACCAGCTTGCCGAATGGGCCGAACTCAATAGATTGTCCGGACTCGCCATGAGGTCTGTCGTGGATCATCTGTGGCCGGAAAGGCCAAAGCCGAACAACTATTTTAGCTTGGTGCAGCAGTTCCTTGGTGCGGTGCCACGCATTAATGCGATGAAGAGGTCGGCGTGCATAGAAGGCTCGCGGATGGCCCTTGCCCGTGTCAAAACATACTGGGCGGAGATGGATGCCACCACTGTCGCGGCGCAGGGTTCGGCCATAGGCCGAGTGGCTGCCGAGCACTATTTTGAAGAAGTTCTTGAGGGCGCTCGTTCGATAGAGGCCCAATGCTCGAAGAATGTTATGTTTGAGTGACATGTATTCCCATTGTAAAAACAATATTTTATTGAATTTATGAAGGCTGTATTTATACTTTTGCCCGAAAGTATTGTGATGCCTCCTGTGCGGCTGTTTATGTATACATGTGATATAACCTGAAAGATTGCAGTCGTCGGCTTCAGCCCCCATGCATATAATGCGGGGGTGTTCGCAGAAGACGCGTATTCACAATTAATCCAACGTCTTGGTCCTATTAAGGAGGTGATAGCGCAGCGAACTAGGCAACCGGACTATAATGCTTTAACACTTTCACTTAGCCAGAGGAGTTTGACAGTGGGGCTACTATATATCCCCTGGTGGCTCCGCACTCATCCGGATTCGGGGTGCGTACATGCCTGGCCGGGAAACGGCCCTTCGTTAATGCGGAGGAATCCCGAAGATTCCAATAGGTCATCGAGTGGTTGACCAGTCTCACGCTATATCATGACAGTCAGTTTTCGGCTTTCTCTACTGAGGTGCTCATTGGGATGAACCAGGGCACAATCGCAGTAGTTCTCCTGGTGCGGCCTTAGCCGATAGAGCGGAACATAAGGCAGCTAAACACAGGAGCCGGGCAAACCCAACATTTGACCAAAGACATGATTCGGAGCTGATGCATAGCCAAACTCACGACGTCGAACACTCCCTAAGGTATTCGGTCTTTTATGGTGTAAACCGGGCCTAAACAGTGCCCTTTGTAATAAGCCCCTGGTGTCCAGGTACATGCATTATTCTGATGTGGCCACATGCCAAGACGTCAGCATCCTTCTCAATTGTACTGAGAATTCAAGGGATGTGTAGCAACAAGAGACAATAAAAAAGGTTTACGCAGGGTCTTAATCTAAAAATAATCCTTGGAACGGGTCCCTGCTGCACGTCTGCGCCTGTGTCTCCGTTGTGCCGTATCCTGGACGGGTGTAGCACGATGGTCATCTGTAAAAGAGAGGAACTTAGCTGAAAAGTTATCGTGCAAAAAGGTAGGTTATGCTAAAGAAACCATGTACAATTCAATATGAGTAAGATTGAGATTAATTGCCACTTGTTTGCGCGCGTTGAACCCCTTGTATTGTACTAGGGGTATGGCCATCAGACCTATATTAGTTACATATCGCTGCGCCGGACTCGTCTAACCGCGTCCGTGGTCTTAACGACCTGTCAAATGTTGTAGTTGGTGAGGCCGTTTACTGTGCGGCTGCCAAGGTAGCCGCACTGTCTTCGACGCGCAAGGAGCGCTCAATATTTCCATTTACTATGATGATGCCGTGTGGACCGGGCATCTTAAGCGTGAGGGAAGCGTAATGCAGTATTGCGTTAAAGCGAGCGAAAGCTTCGCGTCCGAGCAGTGCTTGATAGCCACTTTGGAATGGAGCGATGTGGAAGGTTAAATTTTCGCTGCAGAAGTTATCGGGGAAGCCGAATATAACCTCTAGTAGCAGGGAGCCCCTGCAATGAGCCTCTGGGCCTGGCGTTACTCCTTTAAAGGTAGCATTGCTGCGGCAAATTTTTGTTGGGTCTATCCCCATTTTGCGGATTGTGTCCTGATATATCAGATTTATACTGCTGCCGCCGTCCATCAGGACTCGTGTGAAGTGGTATCCATCAATTATTGGATCTAATACCAAGGCATCCCATCCTGCACACCGGATACTTGCCGAGTAATCCCGATGGTCGAAGGTGATCGGTTAGGACGACCAGTGGCGGAGCTCTGTGGTGATAGGCCCTCGGGCATGTCTTTCTAGGGGTGCCGCTTTGTTTTTCCCCTTTAACACTTGTAACACGTTGACTGTTTTGACTTCTGGTGGGAATTTCATCTATTCCCATGTGCTTTGCTTGTGAGGCTCATCCTCGTCTTCGCTTGGTGTATCCTGCCCCTTGTGCTCAGCGTTGAGCTTGCCAGACTGTTTGAAGACCCAACATTCTCTGCGGGTATGATTTGCAGGTTTATCAGGTGTGCTACGGATCTAACATATTTGGTCCAGAATTTTGTTTAGGCTGGACAGTTCGTCTCTGTTGCCTTTGGAGGGCGGCTTCTGCTGTTGTGGCCGAGAGCTTCTGAATCCGGCGTTTACCGCCGTGCTCTTCGGGCTGTCTTCTTTATTCCGGCGCTTATTCTTGCTGCATCATGATTTCCCGTTTCCATCCCTGACTTCGAATGTACTTGGGTCGCTGGTGCTGCATCAGGCTAACCAGCTGTCCTCGCCCGCGCAAAAGAAGGTCATGAGGCTTGTTAATGCTGCCATTGTTCTCGGCTTTTCTTGACCAAGGTGTCTGGCAAGCCATTCGTCTCGAACGCTATGCTTGAAAGCTGCTAAGACTTCGGCGTCCGGACAATCAACTATTTGGTTCTTTTTAGTGAGGAACCTGTTCCAAAGTTTTCGGGCTGACTCACCGGGCTGTTGAGTTATATGACTTAAATCATCTGCATCCGATGGTCGGACATATGTCCCTTGAAAATTTGCCCGAAAGGTGTCTTCGAGCTCTTCCCAGCTTCCAGTGGAGTTTTCGGGGAGGCTTTTAAGACAATCCCGAGCTGGCCCTTTGAGCTTGAGGGGTAAGTACTTGATGGCGTGGATATCATCTCCTCAAGACATATGGATATGGAGGATGTAGTCCTCAATCCAGACCCCAGGGTCTGTTGTTCCATCGTACGCCTCTATGTTTATGGGTTTGAATCCTTCTGGAAATTCATGGTCCAGCACCTCGTCGGTGACACATAGGGGGTGTGCGGCACCCCTGTATTTGGGTGTACCGCGGTGTTCGGATGTTTGTTGTGTTGCATTGTATGTTGGAGCGCGCTTGCATGGTCCATAGATGGATCTGGTTGCGCCGTCCTTTTGATGCGAGCCCTTGTTTATGTGCGGCATCGTTTGCCACTTTATGTTGGCTATGAGGTTGTCTATCCGACCGGATGGCTGTGTTAATTTTTAATTATGGAGGATCTAAGGCCTCCTCATCGAATTCAGGTAGCAACTTTAGCTTCGAATAGCTCTTGGTGTGGCGATTACTGCCGTACTTCGCTACAGTGTTGAGTACTTCACTCCATTTGATTTTGTGCGTGTCTTTTTCAGCCTTGAGCCTTTGCTTCTGTTTTTTCAGACTCCTCGCAGTGGCAACCAGGCTTTGATGGGCATTCTGTTGCTCCGGGTGCCTGTCCGGTGTGATGTCGTCCGGACTGTTATCTTCGACGGGGTTAGGTTGTTCGGCTTGATTTTCCGTGTTGCCGTGGTCGGGCAATGGTTCACCCTGCTCTAACGCTGGGTCTATATGGTCGTTATTTCTGCCGAGGCGGGATTTGGAGCGGCGTTTACGCCGCTGCTTTGACCGCTTCTCGAGGGAACAACCCTTCGCTGCGTCCTTCCGTTCCTCGTCGTCATTTTCTTTGGGTGTGTCCACCATGTATACGTCATGTGATGAAGTGGGCGTCCAGTGCCCTGTGTGCGGTGGTTCCTGTTCGTCTCCTGCATCGTCGTCCATACTGTCGATGTCTTCGAAGTCGAAGTCGAGCATGTCGGTTAAGTCATCGACAGTGGCTACTAAATGGGTGGTGGGTGGGCGACGAATTTCTTCGTCATCCGCATCCCAATCCTGCCGGACATAGTTCGGCCAGGACTCTCCTGACAAGGAGAGAGACCTTAACGAGCTCAGTATGTCGTCGAAGGGAGAATGCTGAAAGATATCCGCGGAGGTAAACTCCATGATCGGCGCCCAGTAGGATTCGACAGGCATGGGCGCAGGTGGTTCTGAGTCCGTGGCCAGAGAAGGATCCGGCAGTTTGGCAACACGGCTCTCGTGAAAGGTAAGGTCGATATTCGGCTCGATCGCCGCTGAGGACATGGCTTCCATGGCGGGGTCTATCCACCCGTCTATGGATGGCGCGACTGGTTATGAATTGAGGGTTGAAGTGGTTGCCGGTGCGATATCCTGAACAATGTCCGACGGCAGAGCTAAATCATGCTCATCGAGACCGTGCAGCACACTTGTCAGGGGCTCGAATCCGTCGAAGATCAAGTCTCCGCGGATATCGGCCGTGTAGTTTAAGCTTCCAAACCTGACCTGGTGGCCAGGGGCGTAACTTTTGATCTGCTCCAGATGGCCAAGCGAGTTGGCCCGCAGTGCGAAGCCGCCGAATACGAAGATTTGTCCGGGGAGAAAAGTCTCACCCCAGACTGCATCGCTATCGATGATTGAAGGAGCCATCAAGCCTAATGGCGACGACACATAGGAACTCTCAATGAAAGCACCAATGTCGGTGTCAAAACCGGCGGATCTCGGGTAGGGGGTCCCGAACTGTGCGTCTAAGGCGGATGGTAACAGGAGTCAGGGGACACGATGTTTTACCCAGGTTCGGGCCCTCTTGATGGAGGTAAAACCCTACGTCCTGCTTGATTTATTCTTGATGATATGAGTACTACAAGATTTGATCTACCACGAGATCAGAGAGGCTAAACTCTAGAAGCTAGCCTATGGTATGATTGTATGTTGTCCTACGGACTAAAACCCTCCGGTTTATATAGACACCGGAGGGGGCTAGGGTTACACAAGGTCGGTTACAAAGGAGGAGATATCCATATCTGTACTGCCTAGCTTGCCTTCCAATCCAAGTAGAGTCCTATCCGGACACGGGACAAAGTCTTCAATCTTGTATCTTCATAGTCCAACAGTCCGGCCAAAGGATATAGTCCGGCTGTCCGGAGACTCCCTAATCCAGGACTCCCTCAGGAGAGAACCAAACCGTGAAGCTACCGCGGAAGGGTTGAAGATGCTACAATACAATGCTCAAGCTTGTGATATTCTCTTCAACGGATTATGCCCCAAAGAATTCAACAAAATCAGCCGTCTTGAGAATGCAAAGGAAATTTGGGATACTTTGATTGATATGCACGAAGGTACCGAATCTGTCAAGGAATCCAAATTGGATGTGCTTTAAAGTCAGCTTGACAACTTCAAAATGAAGGATGGTGAAGGCGTCGCTGAAATGTACTCTAGGCTTGCTCTCATCACAAATGAGATTGCCGGCTTAGGAAGTGAAGAGATGACCGATAGATTCATAATCAAGAAGATCCTAAGAGCCTTGGATGGAAAATATGATACCGTGTGCACATTGATCCAAATGATGCCCAATTACAAAGATCTCAAGCCAACGGAAGTTATTGGAAGAATTGTTGCTCATGATATGTCACTCAAGGATAAGGAAGAGCTTCAAAACAAGTCAAGTGGTGCTTACAAAGCCTCCTGTGATGCTCCCACATCATCAAGTGAGAAGCAAATCTTCAATGAAGAATTGAGTCTAAGGGTGAAGAACTTCAACAAGTTCTACAAGAGTAGAAGCAAGGAAAGAAGTTCCAAGTCAAGGTCCTATAATCACAAAAGATCTTCTAGTCGTGAGCGAATTGCTACAATTGTGGAAGACCCGGACACTACTCCAATGAATGTACGCCCCCTACAAAAGAAGAGAAGATTCTCCCAAAAGAAGGAGTAGAAGAGAAGAATCACCATCAAGAGAGAGAAGGAGTAGAGATGATCGTTATGAACGAAGACCCTCTCGGAGAAGCAAGGACTCGGAAAGGAAGGATAAGTCATCAAGGAGATACACAAAAACAAGACATCAAGCTCATGTTGGTGAATGGGTATCCGGTTCCGACTCCGACAATCACGCCGAAAGAAGTTATCACTCCGACTCCAAATATACTCAAGATGAAGGTGTTGCCGGACTAGAACTTGTGACAACCAACTCCTATGACATATTTGACTCACCAAATGAAGGAATTGGGAGATTCTTCATGGCTAAAGGTCCAAAGGTAACACACCCTGAGTGTGTTGATTTCAATAGTGATGAAGATGATTTGCTAGGAGATGATGATTTACTTGTTGACAACTCTAGTTATGAAAACTATGATGAGCTTGCTATTAATCATAATAATCAATATAAAACGAATGACGATGATAAGAAGGAGATTGAGCGTCTAACTAAAGAACTAAACACTCTTAAGTTAGCTCATGAAACTACCTTGGAAGATCATCAAGAACTTTTAAAGACTCATGATAAGCTACACTTTGAAAAGCTCAACCTTGAGCAAGAACATGAGTTTTTAAAGGCAATCAATGATGATCTTCACAAGAAAAGTTCTTCTTACGTTGCCAAGCGTTAATCTTGTCTACTTACATGCCAGAAGTTAAATCTAGCAACAAGAACAAGAAATATTCTTCATCTAGTAGTAACAACAATCATGCTAAATCCAATGTTGTTGCTTCTAGTAGCTCTCTTAATTCCACTAATGATTCTCCTAGCCAAGTTACACTTGAGCAAGAAAATAGCTTATTTAAGGGAATTATAGAGAAAGGTGTTTACAAGAGCCTTGCTGGAAGTAAGAAATTTGAGGAAATTGTACGCAAGCAAGGAAGACACCGGAAGAATCAAGGTGTTGGTTTTGAACGAAATTTCAATGCCAATGGAGTTGAGTGGGAAGAAGATCAATACCCCAAGACTAAGTTTGTTCCTCAACAAGAGAAATATGATCCTACTTCTTTCAAAGGAACAAAAGCTCAAGATGATCTTCCACCACAAGACCACAAGCAAAAAGGCAAGGACAAGCTTCAAGAGGAGATTGATGCATTCGAGGAAAGCACCCAAGGCCTTGGTCAAATGGATTCCCAAGACTACATCAAGTTCTACTTCAAGTACGAATACAACCCCAAGGATTCCCATCAAGATGGTGTGGATCCCGAAGAACAAGAACTAGAGAGTTCTTGAGGGTGACTCCGCCAACCTACTTCACTCTTATCATTTTGGCAAGGACAAGTGCAAACAACTTTCATATCTTGCACGAGTTCAAGGAGTCACAAAACCTCTTGTTGGTAAGACAAGGAATAAGGTAACCTACTGCTTCCATGGACATCATCTTGTGTACACATCACTCTATGTCTATGGATATCCTTGTTTGTTCCTTGTGGGACTAACCCATGTAGGTACTGAAAGTGCAAATCACTCCAAAGGATTGCTCCGAATGATCTACATCAACATTGAGCATCCACATCTTCAACACCTACATGAAGTCATCATCGACAAAACCCAAGGTTAGTTGATCCCTCTTAGGGGGGATATCACATCTAGGGGGAGCTTTACTCTAATCAATTGAGTTAAAGCAACTCTAATGGTGTGAGTACAACAATGCTCTACGTAAAAGTGGTAACCCCACTTGTGCTTAAACGATGAGTATGACCTATGATCAAATGTTCTCATTTGACTCCTAAGTCAATATACTCATATATAGATGACCTAGTCATCGCCAATTGCTTGATAGATGCTAGAGTGTCTACGCAAGCTTCGTCACATATTTCATTTGCCACTTTAATTGTGTGAGCATGTTGAATACATATTTTTCTCATTCGAGGACATCCATTTGTTGCTTTGATTGTTTGGTTTTTTCTCTTTTGCCAAATGGATGGACAAGAATGCCTAAGAACTCCCTCTAGCTATCTATGCTTTTCTCGTCTCAAACTCTATTCATGCTACATCACAAAGTTTGACCAAGTCAGATTCGAACCACTCTGTGTGAGGAGCACTCGGAGTTCCCGATTCGTCATAGACTTAAACTTCCAAAACCTCTTTGTGCATTTCGGTCTGACCGATTCATCCTTTTCGGCCCTACCGAGATCACTTAGTTGATCTAGGTTTTCAATCTCGGTGCAACCGATTAGAACCTTTCGATCACATCGAGTTGTAGGAACTGCCTGCAGTTTTGCATCTCGGTGCCACCGAGTTGTTCCACTCGGTCACACCGACAGGGTCAGGTTATATATACTGACGGGCCAAATTTTGGAAAATTTTCCGAAACCCTTCACCCGCGCATAACCTACTCTGCCTCTTCGGGTCTCCAGATCATCTTCTCGCCGCCAGCGACCTCCCACTGTTGGTCTCCGCCACCGTCAACGGCAATCTGCTCCGCTGTTGCCGCTGTAGCGAACACTCGCCGCATTAGGGTAAGTGTTCGATCCCTTGTGCTTTCTTTTTCACTCCAACTCCTAGCACAAGGACAATGCCATGTTTCTTGACACGATTGAGATTCATCGATCCAGCGAAAACTTCCTTAGGTCTAGATTGATTCAAAAAAATTAGGGTTAGCTCTCCGCAGAACTCATCTCGGACCAACCGGACTGTAGAAATCGGTCTCATCGATTCGGCCTTAGCCATTGCACATGCGCTCTTCGACCGAAACGCGCAAATCAGTGTGGCCGAGTTCAGGACTCTATGAAACCCTAGCAATCTCGGTGCCACCGAACTGTTACTCGGCCCTATTGAGTTCACTAGTTTAGGTTCCAAGTGTTGCTTCGATATCACCGAGTTTGTCAATTCGGTAGCTCCGAGATCACTTCCGTAGAGAACTAAAACTAAACTTTTTGACTCAATTGTTTTGCAAAACTCCTGTACTTTGTGATGCTCATCTTCTCTACCTCATCTATAATCTATTCACAGGGTCTGCTGACAGTTTTCCTGCATGATGTTTGACCAAAGTGACAGCCAGAACAAATCTGAAGAACATGTCCAGATGTGTGAGGGCACTAGTCCCTCCAGCTCTTCTGATGATGGAAGCAGGAGCACTCCAAGCAACTTACCTAAGGCAGCAACCAGATCCAGGAAAAAGAAAACCTCAGAATCTGAGGATGAGGATTATGTGGCCATTGAGGATGAGGCCACTTCAAGGAAAAAGGTGCTGAAAAAGGAGTATGGCTCGGCTGCCAGGGATGCATAAGAAGGCACCAGCAAAGAGAGTTTCTATGTCTAAGGCCAGAGCATCCACTGCTGAAACCTCCAAGCCAACTGAAGAGGCAGTTGGAGAAGGGAAGAAAAGTAAGGAAAGGGTCAAGAAGACCACTGCCAGAGTGCTTGGTAGATCATCAATAATGAGAGGTTCAGATGTAGAGGAAGAGGATGCTGCACTAGCACCCAAAGCACAAAAGCTCATGGGAGATGCAATCAGATCAGTGGCTACTCCATCTAAACCCAAAGCTGCTCCCAGGGCTACTGCTCCAGCTCAGAAGCCTAAACCCAAGAGAAGCACTAGAAACATTCCTGCTGAGGAGAAAAACAAGGCCCCAGTGCCTGAAGCTGCTGAAGATGAAGAAGATGACTCAGTTGTGTTGAGGAAGCTGAAGCCCAAGATCGCTGACCACAATGATACACACCCTGTGGCAAAAAACATGAAAATCAGGAAGGATGCAGGACTGAGGTTATGGAGACAGTCTGATCCATATGCTGTCAGGAGGAGGACTGCTGTGGACTACAGATTTCACACCAAGGAACAGCAAGACTTTTATGAGACAATCCTACTTGACAAGAAGCCCATTGTGTGTGACATGAGATGGGTTGACTGGGAGTACATCAAGGTGAATGAAGATCACTATCCGGGTGTATATGACAGCTTCAAGGCATGTGTGGTTGATACCTTTGTGGCCCAGAAGCTCACCAAGTGGAATGATGAGTTGATCATGCAGTTCTACTCCATTGCCCACTTCTATCCAGATGGGAGGATAGTTTGGATGTCTCAGGGTACCAGGTACCACTCCACAGTTGATGAATGTGCTAAGTTGATCAATGCCCCTGTAGAGCATGAAGATGACTTGGATGTTTATGCTGAGAAGAAGAAAGACCACAACACAATGGGCAACATGTACAAAGAGATCCCAGATGCTGCTTTGGATACTCACAAGTTTGGATCTGTCCACTTCTTGTTGTCTGGTCTGCCTACTATAAATTGGATCCTCAGACACACATTGCTACCCAAGTCAGGTGATCACAAGATGATCAGAGGACATGCCATCAACTTGCTACATGTGTTTGATGTGCCTCAAAAATTCAAAGTCATGAGTCTGATTGTGGAGACAATCAAAAGGATAGCAGCTGATCAGAAGAGGAGTTGTGGGTATGCCCCACAAATTCAGGAGCTCATCAACTCAAAGATGGGCATAGGCAAGTATCTTTTGGATAAGGAGCACCTGCCCATCTACCCTGAATTTTAAGACAACACTGTTGTCATGGATGAAAATGAACCATCTTCAGCTCGAGCACATGAGAAGAGAGAAAAAGCAAGGGCAGCGAAAGCTGCAAAGATGCCAAGTGTCGAGGAGGCATCTCAGGTTTTTCTAAAGAGCAAGTAAGAGCAAGCAAGATCAGCTTGAATATCTGATCCAATCCACCTTGAGGATTGAGAAGGTCTTGGCCACCCTGACTCAAAACCAGGAGAGCTTGGAGATGATCGTTGAGCAGAAATTCTATGATCTTGATGTCAAAGTAACTGAGATTCAGTCAGCAGTAGAGCAGCTTCAGGAGGAAGTGGAGGAGAAGAAGGGCAAGTCAACTACATATGCTTTTGCTAGAGTGCCCCGAAGCCAGAGGTCTGCTGTAGTACCAGTCACAGATACTCAAGCTTCAGTGTCAGCACCAGCAGCCATAGCTCCAGTGCCACCCCCAGTAGCCACTCCATCAGCTCCAACTACTTCATCGAAAGCCTTCGTACTTGGAGTTCTCTCTACACCACCTCCCGAAGATCAGGCCTGAGAGTCATTTAGCACTATGCATTTTTTGAACTTTTTGGTAACTTGTTACCAAAGGGGGAGAAAAATGTATTGATCATAGGCTTCGAGAGAGAGTGTTGTTCTTTTTATCTCTCTTGCTATTTTGGTTGAACTTCTTTATTGAGTGTTTGTGTGAGATACTTTATGTCCTTGTGAGATACTTGTTGATCATGTGTTTGATCATATGTTACCCTTAATGCTTGTTGGATGATATCATCTCTTATATCCTTATATGATCATTCACTTGCTTGGTGATGAGTGCACGCTTTTAATCTCTATCATTTTGAGCGCTCCACCAAGAATTATGTGACATGGAAGAGTAACCCATGATCCTAATCGATTGTTCAAAGCTCAGGACTCTACATCTTTTCATTTTAAGTGATCCAAGATCACATTGACTCCATAGGAAAAGCCAATACTATTAAGAGGGGATGAGGTGTTGCCTAATGGCTTTCTTGCTCAAAGTGCTTAGTGATATGCTCCAAAGTCATCAACTACTTTCTCACATCCACATATGTCCCAAACCGAAAGTCAAACTCAGCCCCACCGAAACTTTCTATCCGGGGCCACTGAGTTTAGTTGACATAGCCACTGCCAGAAACCCTAGTCTTTTCGGTCTTACCGATAGGGATCTCGGTCTCACCGAGATGGGATTGTAATCTCTCTGTTTCCCTTCGTAATGTTTCAGTCAAACCGAGATGAGCGATCGGTCCCACCGAGATTGCAATGTAAACTCTCTGTTTCCCTTTCGTAACATTTCGGTCCAACCGAGATGAGCGAATCGGTCCCACCAAGTTTTCCTGACCAACTCTCTGTTAGTCCATTACCAAAATCGTTCTCACCGAGTTTGTGTAATCGGTCTCACTGAGTTTGTGTAATCGGTCTCACCGAGATTATGTTATGCCCTAACCCTAACAGAATCGGTCCCACCGAGTTAACATGTCGGTCCCACCGAAAATCCTAACGTTCACATTTTGAACTAAACCGGTCTGACCGAGTTTCATGATTCGGTCCCATCGAGTTTGGTGATTTGTGTGTAACAGTTACATTTTGTGTGGAGGCTATTTATAACCCTCCACCCACTCTTCATTCGTGGAGAGAGAGACATCAAAACATGCCTACACATCCAACATGCATTTTTTGAGAGAGTACCACCTACACTTGTGTTGAGGTCAAGATATTCCACTCCAACCACATAAATCTTGATCTCTAGCCTTCCCCAAGTTGCTTTCCACTCAAATCATCTTTCCACCAAATCCAAATCCCATGAGAGAGAGAGAGTTGAGTGTTGGGGAGACTATCATTTGAAGCACAAGAGCAAGGAGTTCATCATCATCACACCATTTGTTACCTCTTGGAGAGTGGTGTCTCCTAGATTGGTTAGGTGTCACTTGGGAGCCTTCGTCAAGATTGTGGAGTTGAACCAAGGAGTTTGTAAGGGCAAGGAGATCACCTACTTCGTGAAGATCTATCCGAGTGAGGCAAGTCCTTCGTGGGAGACGACCATGGTGGGATAGACAAGGTTGCTTATTCGTGGACACTTCGTGGGTGGAGCCCTCCATGGACTCGCGCAACCATTACCCTTCGTGGGTTGAAGTCTCCATCAACGTGGATGTACGATAGCACCACCTATCGGAACCACGCCAAAAATCTCCGTGTCTCCAATTGCGTTTGCACACTCCAAACTCCTCCCTTTACCTTCATATGCATTTTTTTACTTTCCGCTACTATACTCTTAGAATTGCATGTGTAGGTTGATTGCTTGACTTGTGCTAAGTTGCTAAAATCTGCCTAGAACTAAAATTGGGAAAAGGCTAGATTTTTATTTGGCCAAGTAGTCTAATCACCCCCCTCTAGACATACTTTCAATCCTACACATACCCAAGCTTAGGCTCTTGCCACTCCTTATTCCATAGTCCATCGAATCTTTGCCCAAAACTTGAAAACTTCACAACACAACACTTAACAGAAAACTCATAGGCTCCGTTAGTATAAGAAAATAAACCACCACTTAAGGTACTGTAGTGAACTCATTCTAAATTCATATTGGTGTAATATCTACTGTATTCAAACTTCTCTATGGTTCATACCCTTCGATACTACTCATAGATTCATAAAAATAAGCAAACAACACAATGAAAACAGAATCTGTCAAAAAACAAAACAGTCTGTAGTAATCTGTATCATTCAAATACTTATGTAACTCCAAAAATCCTGAGAAATCAGTAAGTCCTTGTCAATTTGTTTATTATCTACTAAAAGTGGAATTTGTATTTTATCGCTCTCTGGTAAAAAAATGAAAATTGTTCTCGTGAGCGCAAACTTTCTGTTTCTTTACAGCAAGATCAAATAACAATCACCCAAGAAGATCCTAAAGGCTTTACTTGGCACATAAACTAATTAAAACATAAAAAACACAATCATAACAGAGGATAGATGATTTATTTATTACTAAACAGGAACAAAAAGCAAGGAACAAAAATGAAATTGGGTAGCCTCCCAACAAGCGCTATCGTTTAACGCCCCTAGCTAGGCATGATGATTTCAATGATGCTCACATAAAAGATAAGAATTGAAACATAAAGAGAGCATCATGAAGAATATGACTAGCACATTTAATTCTAACCCACTTCCTATGCACAGGGATTTTGTGAGCAAACAACTTGTTGGAACAAGAATCAACTTGCATAGGAAGGTAAAACAAGGATAACTTCAAGATTTTCAACACACAGAGAGGAAACTTGATATTATGGCAACTCCTACAAGCATATATTCCTCCCTCATAATAATGTTTAGTAGCATCATGAATAAATTCAACAATATAACTAGCACCTAAAGCATTCTTTTCATGATCTACAAGCATATAAATTTTATTACTCTCCACATAAGCAAAATTCTTCTTATTCGGAATAGTGGGAGTATCATAAGAGACTCGAACACTATAAATTGTTTCCACATTAAAAGAGTAATGTTAAGAAAAAGGTAATCATAATCATGACAAGTTTT
This sequence comes from Triticum urartu, assembly GCF_003073215.2. NCBI lineage: Eukaryota > Viridiplantae > Streptophyta > Magnoliopsida > Poales > Poaceae > Triticum > Triticum urartu. Next base: position 88,913,162 of record NC_053028.1, on the reverse strand, counting down.
GATATAATCATCACTACTTTTTATAGCATACGTGTCATCACAATAATCATCATAAGTAGCAACTTTGTTCTCATCATAATCAATTGAAACCTCTTCCAAGATAGTGGAATCATTACTAAATAAAGTCATGACCTCTCCAAATCCACTTTCATAATTGTCAAAATAAGATTCAACATCCTCCAAAATAGTGGGATCATTACTTCCTAAAGTTGACACTCTTCCAAACCCACTTTCATCAATATAATCATCATAAGTAGGAGGCATGCTATCATCATAACAAATTTGCATATCAAAACTTGGGAGGCTAGAAATATCATCTTAATTAAACATAGCATCCCCAAGCTTGGGACAAACATTAATTGCAGCAAATACATTCTCAAACATGTCATTCTCATCAAATATAGCATCCCCAAGCTTGGGCCTTTTCATATCATAAGCATAATCACTCTCATCATTAATAGTATGGATAGCACCAATAGTATAGCAATTATCATCATCACAATGAGTAATAGGGGAACGTCATTTGGGAGGGATACCTTTTCACCTTTGCTCTTTCGTCTTTTCTTTTTCTTCTTCACGTTATGTGTGGGTTCAATCCTCTTTTTGGAGCTCCTTATTGATGAGATTGGTTAATTAGAAGGCTCCTCCTCGTTACCTTCAAGCGCTAACCTCCCCGGCAACGGCGCCAGAAAAGAGCTTGATGTCTACTACGCAACCTTCTTCTTGTAGACGTTGTTGGGCCTCCAAGTGCAGAGGTTTGTAGGACAGTAGCAAATTTCCCTCGAGTGGATGACCTAAGGTTTATCAATCCGTGGGAGGCGTATGTTGAAGATGGTCTCTCTCAAACAACCCTACAACCAAATAACAAAGAGTCTCTTGTGGCCCCAACACACCCAATACAATGGTAAATTGTATAGGTGCACTAGTTCGGCAAAGAGATGGTGATACAAGTGCAATATGGATGGTAGATATAGGTTTTTGTTATCTGAAATTATAAAAACAGCAAGGTAACAAGTAATAAAAGTGAGCGTAAACAGTATTGCAATGGTAGGAAACAAGGCCTAGGGTTCATACTTTCACTAGTGCAAGTCCTCTCAACAATAATAACATAATTGTATCATATAACTATCCCTCAACATGCAACAAAGAGTCACTCCAAAGTCACTAATAGCAGAGAACAAACGAAGAGATTATGGTAGGGTACGAAACCACCTCAAAGTTATTCTTTCCTTTCGATCTATTATAGAGTTCGTACTAGAATAACACCTTAAGTCACAAATCAACCAAAACCCTAATGTCACCTAGATACTCCAATGTCACCTCAAGTATCCGTGGGTATGATTATACGATATGCATCACACAATCTCAGATTCATCTATTCAACCAACACAAAGAACTTCAAAGAGTGCCCCAAAGTTTCTACCAGAGAGTCAAGACGAAAATGTGTGCCAACCCCTATGCATAAGTTTACGAGGTCACGGAACTCGCAAGTTGATCACCAAAACATACATCATGTGGATCACGTGATATCCCATTGTCACCACAGATACGCACATGCAAGACATACATCAAGTGTTCTCAAATCCATAAAGACTCAATCCGATAAGATAACTTCAAAGGGAAAACTCAATCCATTACAAGAGAGTGGAAGGGGAGAAACATCATAACATCCAAGTATAATAGAAAAGCTTGCGATACATTAAGATTGTGCCAACTCAAGAACACGAGAGAGAGAGAGAGAGATCAAACACATAGCTACTGGTACATACCCTCAGCCCCGAGGGAGAACTACTCCCTCCTCGTCGTGGAGAGCACTAGGATGATGAAGATGGCCACCGAAGAGGGATTCCCCCTCCGGCAGGGTGCCGGAACGGGTCTAGATTGGTTTTTGGTTGCTACAAAGGCTTCTGGCGGCGGAACTCCCGATCTATTCTGCTCCCCGATGTTTTAAGGTTATATGGACATATATAGGCGAAAGAAGTCGGTTAGGGGAGCCACGAGGGGCCCACGAGGGTGGGGGGCGCCCAGGGGGGCAGGCACGCCTCCCTGCCTCGTGGCCACCTCGAAGCTTCCCTGACGTCTACTCCAAGTCTCCTGGATTGCTTCCGTTCCAAAAATAACTCTCCCAAAGGTTTCATTCCGTTTGATATTCCTTTTCTTCGAAACACTGAAATAGGCAAGAAAACATCAATTTGGGCTGGGCCTCCGGTTAATTGGTTAGTCCCAAAAATAATATAAGAGTGTATAATAAAGCCCATAAACATCCAAAATAGATAATATAATAGCATGGAACAATCAAAAATTATAGATACGTTGGAGACGTATCAGCTTCGCCGAGGTCTTTCATTGAAAAATTCTTATTCAAGTATCCGTTTATGCTATTCAGAAATTCAGTATCATTTCTGATCAGCAATATGTCATCTACATATAATATCAGAAATGCTACGGAGCTACCACTCACTTTCTTGTAAATACAAGCTTCTCCAAAAGTATGTATAAAACCATATGCTTTGATCACACTATCAAAGCGTATATTCCAACTCTGAGAGTCTTGCACCAGTCCATAAATGGATCGCTGGAGCTTGCACACTTTGTTAGCACCTTTTGGATCGACAAAACCTTCTGGTTGCATCATATACAACTCTTCTTTAAGATATCCATTAAGGAATGCAGTTTTGACATCCATTTTGCCAAATTTCATAATCATAAAATGCGGCAATTGCTAACATGATTTGGACGGACTTAAGCATCGCTGCGGGTGAGAAAGTCTCATCATAGTCAACTCCTTGAACTTGTCAAAAACCTTTTGCAACAAGTTGAGATTTGTGGACAGTAACATTACCGTCAGCGTCAGTCTTCTTGAAGATCCAATTATTCTCTATGGATTGCCGATCATCGGGCAAGTCAACTAAAGTCCACACTTTGTTCTCATACATGGATCCCATCACAGTTTCATGGCCTCAAGCCATTTTGCGGAATCTGGGCTCATCATCGCTTCCTCATAGTTTGTAGGTTCGTCATGGTCAAGTAACATGACTTCCAGAAGAGGATTACCATACCACTCTGGTGCGGATCTTACTCCGGTTGACCTATGAGGATCGGTAGTAACTTGATCAGAAGTTTCATGATCATCATCATCAGCTTCCTCACTTACTGGTGTAGGAATCACTAGAACTGATTTCAGTGATGAACTACTTTCCAATAAGGGAGAAGGTACAATTACCTCATCAAGTTCTACTTTCCTCCCACTCACTTCTTTTGAGAGAAACTCCTTCTCTAGAAAGGATCCATTCTTAGCAACGAATATCTTGCCTTCGGATCTGTAATAGAAGGTGTACCCAACAGTCTCCTTTGGGTACCCTATGAAGACACATTTCTTCGATTTGGGTTCGAGCTTTTCAGGTTGAAGCTTTTTCACATAAGCATCGCAACCCCAAACTTTAAGAAACGGCAACTTGGGTTTCTTGCCAAACCACAGTTCATAAGGTGTCGTCTCGGCGGATTTAGATGGTGCCCTATTTGATGTGAATGCAGCTGTCTCTAAAGCATAACCCCAAAACGATAGCGGTAAATCAGTGAGAGACATCATAGATCACACCATATCTAATAAAGTGCGGTTACGACGTTCAGACACACCATCACGTTGTGGTGTTCCAGGTGGTGTGAGTTGCGAAACTATTCCACATTGTTTCAAATGAAGTCCAAACTCATAACTCAAATATTCTTTGAACTTTTCAAATGTTTCAGACTTATGTTTCATTAAGTAGATATACCCATATCTGCTCAAATCATCTGTGAAGGTGAGAAAATAATGATACCCGCCGCGAGCTTCAATGTTCATTGGATCACATACATCAGTGTGTATAATTTCCAATAAATCTGTTGCTCGCTCTATTGTTCCGTAGAACGGAGTTTTAGTCATCTTGCCCATGAGTGTAGCGACCAGACCTCAAACAGTCTGATCTCTGTGCTCCGGTGTCATCCCTGGATCAGTAATGCTGACACCACACAGTACTCGGAGGATTTATAGCAGAGTAGCAATCACACACGTATTACATCGAGTGTCTCATAAGAGAACTTATTACAATAAATATGGCTTAAGGCCATCTAATAATGATAACAGCGGAAGGCTTGGAAGATAAGTGAGTCCATCAACTCCAACGGCATCACTGAGTATAGAACCACGACCTAAAACTCCTTAATCGTTGTCTGAAAAGTCTGCAACATTAACGTTGCAGCCCAAAACGGGTCAGCACATGGAATATGCTGGCAATGTAACACATAGAGAGTAATGGAAACAAACAACTATACTATATGCATATTTGGCTGGTGGAAAGCTCTATGGTTACAGTTTTGCGTAAAGCCAATTTTTCCCTACTTCAAAGGAATAAATTTTATTTAACTATCATGGTAGTTGTTAAACATTGAGAATGGTTGACAGCATTCTCAATCCCAATTAAGCATCATCATTAAACATAACCCAACAAAATTAATTTAGAGTAACATGTTGAGATTCACATGATAATCCAAGTACTAGATACTCAAGATGTCCATAACCGGGGACACGGCTAACCATGATTAGTTTATTACACTCTGCAGAGGTTTGCGCACTTTTCCCCACAAGAGTCGATCGCCTCGTTTGGTTTCTCGCACTACATGGTGTTTGAGAAGACGGATGACCGAGACATAGTCTTTCAGAAGCGCTAGCACCTTACGATCGGGTAGACCATACCACCTACATCCCCTACATCTGCTAGTCTACCACTATAAGAGTTCGCATGACTTAGTCAACTATGCTAGAGCCCATAATAGCTTGTGGCTGCACACGGAAGTTTCTAGTATGAATAGTCTCATGATCCCTTTGAGCTTGGGTGGCGGTCCAAAAGAAAACAGGCAAGTCCTGGAATACCCAGGTGCCTCAATCCACCCAGATGTTTGTTTAAGTTGCCACCTTAGATAAACCATTAATTAACAAAACTCACATCTGTCATGGATATCACTCACCCAATCCACGTCTACTAGCATAGCATGGCATAATAAGCAAACGTAGAAGTAACTCCCAAAGGTTTGATAATAAACAGGTAATAGGTACTACCTCAACTACTTCCCATCCCACAATTTAATTAGATCCTAATCATGCAATGTGTGAGGATTGATCTAATGCAAGAAAACTGGGTAGTAGAAAAGGTATGATCAAAGTGTTACTTGCCTTGCTGATGATCCGCGAAACCTAACGATTCGAAGTAACAGGCGGCGCACTCCGGGTATTCTATCGCAGACAAACAAACAAGCATACAATAAGTACTCATCTAATACACAAGTAAAACTCAAATAAGAGATCTAACCAGAAGGTTCAACTTAAGAACTCCGGTTGGCAAAAAGAATCAAATCGAACGAAGCAACGAAAGTCAAACGGCGAAAGAAAACAACTTCGTTCTAGTAATCTAGATCTAGGGAAAATTTTACAGTATAAAAATCTTGTTTAAGTTGGTTAAACGGATAGAGGGTTTCGAGACGAAACTCTAGGCGCTTGAATCGCCTGATTTCGATAAACGAGCGAAAAGTTATACTAAAATGAAAATCGGATCAGGAATCGCGATCAGAAAAATCGCGGATTTAATCCAAGAAAAAGAAAAATGACGAACGCTCGCTAGAATGAACGAACGGACGAACGCTCACTATTTAAATAAGCCGGAAAAACCGATCTATTTAAAAAAACCGAAACTAAAAAAACCGACGGAAAAATCTGACGAAAACCGATCTATTTTAAAAAAAACCGATGGCACGGAAGTCGAGGCGCAGCGAACCTCGGCGGCGGCGGCGGCAGGCAGCGGCGGCAGCAGCGGCAGCGCGGGGCGGGAGCGGGCGGCGGCGGCGGCTAGGGCTGGGCGGCAAGGGTTTTCCCCCCAGGGGCTGGGCCGGCTTATAAAGCCTGCCGGGCCAGAGTCCCGGACGGACACGGCCCGGTTAGGTCGGTTCACTTTTTTTTAATTATTTCGCTCGGAAGAAAAATAAAAATAAATACTAAACGGACTCCAAAAATTCCGAAATATATTTCCCGGGCTTCTAAAATCAAGCCGCACAAGGTGAAAATTTATTTTGGACCTAAATGCAATTTTGAAAAACGCACATTTTTCTAAATTCAAATAAAACACCGAAAAACTCCGAAATAAAATCTTATTTGATTTTATTATTAAATCCTCGATATTTCTTTATTTTAGGAAAGTTATTTTATTCCCTCTCTCATATTTTTGTAATAGAAATTATTGATGATAAAATAAATAAAATCAAATGATCCTACTCTCGCAATTTGAGAGAACTCAAATATGAAAATAACGAAATCCCCAACTCTCTCCGTGGGTCATTGAGTTGTGTAGAATTTCTAGGATCAACCAAAATGCAAAAATAAAATATGATATGCAATGATGATCTAATGTATAACATTCCAAATTGAAAATTTGGGATGTTACAAACCTACCCCCCTTAAGATGAATCTCGCCCTCGAGATTCGGGTTGGCTAGGAAATAGGTGAGGGTGGTCCTTGAGCAAATCTTCCTCTCGCTCCCAGGTGGCTTCATCCTCTGTGTGGTGGCTCCACTGAACTTTGCAAAACTTGATAACCTTGCTGCGGGTAACTCGGCTGGTAAACTCGAGGATCTTAACTAGTTTTTCCTCGTAGGTAAAATCGTTATACAACTGAATAGTTTCTAAGGGCACTGTGTCTCTCAACGGTATGTCAGCCATCTCCGCGTGACATTTCTTTAACTAGGAAACGTGGAACACATCATGAACTCCTGACAATCCTTCGGGCAATTCCAACTTGTAGGCTACTTCTCCCATACGTTCCAAAACTCGATATGGTCCTACAAATCGTGGTGCTAACTTCCCTTTAACTCCAAAACGCTTTGTTCCCCGAAGTGGTGATACTCGAAGATAACCTCTATCTCCAACTTCGTAAACTGTCTCCTTGCGTTTAGAATCCGCATAACTCTTCTGTCTGGACTGGGCTACCTTGAGCCTATCGCGAATCAACTTCACCTTCTGTTCAGACTCTTTAATCAAGTCAGGTCCAAATAGTTGGCGGTCTCCAACTTCGTCCCATGACAACGGTGTCCTGCACCTCCTTCCGTACAATGCTTCGAAAGGGGCCATCTTTAAACTGGTTTGGTAACTGTTGTTGTAAGAGAACTCTACATATGGCAAATTATCGTCCCAACTAGATCCATAATCTAGCGCACAAGCTCTCAGTATATCCTCCAAAATCGGATTGACTCTCTCGGTCTGCCCATCTGTCTGTGGATGAAAAGCTGTACTGAATTCTAGCCTGGTACCCAAAGTTTCGTGCAACTGCTTCCAGAACTTTGAGGTAAACTGGGTTCCTCTATCTGATACGATACTCCTTGGAACTCCATGCAGACATACGATCCTGGTCATGTATATCTTTGCCAACTTAGCACTGGTATAAGTGGTCTTTACTGGGATGAAATGAGCTACTTTCGTCAATCGATCGACTACAACCCATATCGAGTCATAGCCTGAACGAGTCCTGGGCAATCCCATGATAAAATCCATGCCTAACTTATCCCACTTCCATTCGGGTATTGGCAATGGTTGTTACAATCCTGCTGGCTTCTGATGCTCTGCCTTTACTCTCTGACATACATCACAAACTGCTACATACTCCGCAATGTCCTTCTTCATTCCGGTCCACCAGAAAATATGCTTCAGCACCAAATACATCTTGGTATTTCCTGGGTGAATTGAATATGGTGAATCATGTGCCTCTTGCAAAATCAACTTCCTGATCTCCGGGTCATTGGGCACGTAAATGCGGTCTTCAAACCATAGGGTGTCGTGCTCATCCTCACGAAATCCTTTAGCTTTTCCTTTGCTCAGTTTCTCCTTTATAGCGACAATCTCTTTGTCAATTTTCTGAGCTTCTCTGATTCTATCCATCAAAGTTGACTGAATCTCCAATGCTGCTACATAGCCTCTCGGAACTATTTCCACACATAGTTCACGAAGATTATCCGCTAACTCCTTGGGTATTTCTCCCGTCATTAACGTATTGACATGGCTCTGACGGCTTAATGCGTTAGCTACTACATTAGCCTTTCCGGGGTGATAATGCAATTTCATATCATAATCCTTGATAAGCTCCAACCATCTCCTTTGTCTGAGATTCAACTCCTTCTGTGTGAAAATGTACTTCAAACTCTTATAATCCGTGTACACCTCACAATGATTTCCAATGAGGAAATGCCTCCATGTTTTCAAAGCATGCACTATGGCTGCTAACTCCAAATCATGCGTGGCATAATTCAACTCATGAGGCTTCAGTTGTCTTGAGGCATATGAAAAAACTCTCCCTTCCTGCATAAGCACTGCTCCAAGTCCTCGACGTGAAGCGACGCAATACACCTCATAATCTTTGGTCTGGTCTGGCAAAATCAACACTGGTGAGGTAACCAAGCATTTCTTCAACTCCTGGAAACTAGCCTCACATTCCTCTATCCATATGAACTTGGTATCTTTCTTAAACAACTCTGTCATAGGCTTCGCAATCTTTGAGAAATTCTCAATAAATCTCCGGTAGTATCCTGCGAGTCCAAGAAAACTCCGGATCTCTCCAACTGTTGTTGGGGCTTCCCACTTGGTCACGGTTTCAAATTTAGTGGGATCAACTGCTATACCTTCTCCAGATATAATGTGTCCGAGGAATCCTACTTCCTTCAACCAAAACTCACATTTGCTGAACTTGGCATATAATTGATGTTCTCTTAGCTTTCCAAGTACCAAACGCAAATGCTCCTTATGCTCCTCTTCATTCTTCGAATAAACCAGGATATCATCAATGAACACCAGGACGAACTTATCCAAAAACTCCATAAATACTTTGTTCATCATGTTCATAAAATATGCGGGTGCGTTAGTCAGACCAAATGACATAACGGTATACTCATACAGCCCATACCTGGTGGTAAAAGCTGTCTTAGGTATATCCTATTCTCAAATCTTCAACTGGTGGTATCCTGATCGCAGATCGATCTTGGAAAATACCTTAGCTCCTTGCAATCGATCAAACAGATCATTGATCATTGGTAGTGGGTACTTGTTCTTGATCGTTACTTCATTCAATCCTCGATAATCAACAACCATCCTTAACGATCCATCCTTCTTCTCCACTAGAAGTACCGGCGATCCCCAAGGTGAAGAACTTGGGCGAATATATCCTTTATCCAGTAACTCCTTAATCTGCTTCTTAATTTCCACTAAATCCTTTGCTGACATCCTATATGGTCTCTTTGATATTGGCCCTGTGCCTGGCAATAGCTCAATCAAAAACTCGATATCTCTATCCGGTGGCATGCCTGGCAACTCTTATGGAAATACTTCAGGAAAATCCCTTACCACTGGTACTTCCTCCTGCACAACTCCTGTTAGGCAATTTACTTGAGTCCTCTTTGGTACATGTCGGGATACATACTTGATCCTTCTCCCTTCTGGGGTGGTAAGAAAAATTGACTTACTAGCACATTCAATATTCCCTTCATACTTTGATAACCAATCCATGCCTAATATCACATCCAATCCTTGAGATTCCAATACTATTAGGTCTGAGGGAAAAACATAGTTACCAATCCTTAATGGTAACAGATCACACCATAGACTAGCCACATATTCTGCTCCAGGCGAGGTTACTAACATGGGTGACCTAAGGGCTTGGGTTGATAGGTTATACTTATCCACAAATCCCCTTGAGATGTATGAATGCGATGCACCAGTATCAAAAAGAACGAGTGCAGTAAATGACTTAACCAAAAACTTACCTATTACTGCATCGGGCTGAGCTTCAACCTCCTCCACGCTAACGTGGTTTACCTGTCCGCTGTTGAAAGGGTTCGGCTTCTTTCCAGAACTTCCATTGCCATTTTGGCCTTTAGGACATTCATTGGCATAATGTCCGGTCTTCTGACACTTAAAACAAGTGACTTGGCTCAGGTCCTTCTTGGCTGGGGTTGAGGGGTTGGTGCGGTTCTGGCCGTTGCTTCCTCCATTGCCATTTCCATTCTTGGTGCCATTGTGATTGTGCATGCTACCTCCTCCATGGGTATGCTGAAAATGTCCTCCCGGTCTAGGGGTAAAACGTGGCTTCTGCTGAGCTCCTGAATTGTACTTTCCTTGTCCATACTTCCTCTTGCGATTCTCAATTTGCTGCTGCTTCCCTTCAATCATAAGAGCACTATCTACCTACTCCTGGTAGTTGTTGAAGGTTGCTACCATCAACTGCATGCTCAACTCATCATTCAGTCCTTCTAGAAACTTCTCCTGCTTAGCTGCATCCGTAGCGACGTCATCTGGGGCATAACGTGCTAGCTTACTAAATTCCTCCACGTACTGGCCAACTGTCCGTCCTCCTTGCCGCAAGTTGCGAAACTCACGCTTCTTCATGGCCATAGCTCCTGCTGAAACATGTGCAATACGAAAAGCCTGCTGAAACTGGTCCCATGTGACAGTGTCGACAGGGAAAGTGGCTGTGAAATTCTCCCACCATGATGCTGCAGGTCCTTCTAGCTGATGTGCGGCAAACTTCACCTTCTCCGCATCTGTGCATCCTGCTGTGGTCGACTCCCTAGCTGTCTTGCGAAGCCAATCATCTGCTACTATCGGCTCGGTGCTACTGGAAAACACCGGCGGATTCAGCCTAAGAAAATGGGCTAAGTAGTCAACAGGTGGTGGTGGTGGGTTGTTGGTGTTTTTCCCTTGATTCTGATTCTGGACTAGCAACTGCATCAATGTGTTCTGCTGCTGGATCAACTGGGTGAGCTCCGGTGGAAAGGCAAATCCGGGGTCACGTCTCGGAGGCATCTGAGGGTTTAGAAAAGATGATATGTAAGAATAGAGGGGGGTCTAAAGAGAAAACACTACCCATATGCACATGAGGCAAAAGCAAACAATTCACTTCATTCAATCAAACAAGGGCATACAATCGTTCTAACTATCGCAAAAGTGCTTGGACTACTATATTTACATGGTGGGCTACTACTACTGATGAGGTGGTCTACTAGAAATATTCTTCAGTGGCAGACTCCATGATATCTGCTCCAGCTTCATCAACATAGTCATCATCACTACTATCTGGATCCGAGTCGGTGCCGTCGATGATGATGTAGTCTTCCGGGCTAATTTCCTTGGGTTCTTCGTCTTCTTCTACTGGCGTAGGGCCTCCCATAAATATTCCAATCTTCTTTATCAGGTCGACATTCTTCTCCACCAATACTTCAACTTCCTCTTCATAATCTTCACGTGTAGCCTTGAGTTCTTCCTCCAGTTCCTTGATTCTAGTCTTAGCCTTCTTCGGATCTATCATGTCGGTGCACATCTGGTTCTCCTGTCGTCGAATGTGCTGGTTTAACTCCTGGATAAAAGCTATGATTGATCTATCCTTCCTGGTGCTGATCATCTCCCGGTGTTCATCTCGGCGCCCACAAATCTGGTAGATAGTATCCTTGAGATCATTGCGGTAGACTTCTCCAATGCGTTCCATGGCGATGTGAGCTGCCATGCTCTTTCCTAGACTCCAAGTTGGTGCATCAAAAGAAAACTCTATGGGCTCAGTGACTGGCATGAACGTCCTTCCTGGAACTTGAACTTGAATCATCCAGCGCTCTTCTTCAGGTAAAGTGGCGTTGTAGGTTCCGATGAAGCTTGGTACTCCTATGTTCAGATATCTAGTGACTTCTTTCAAGTGTCGTCCAAAGGGTGTATCTTCATCCGGTTGCGTGAACTTGTTCCTTGCATCCACCATCCTAAAGAGTAGAAAAGATGAGAAGTCAAAAGAGAAGAGAATGAATAGTGATCTAGGTCTTTTAGCTTAGTGGTCATGTCCTACAGTCAGTGTGTGCTCTGATACCATCTCTGTAGCGACCATACCTCAAACAGTCTGATCTCTGTGATCCGGTCTCATCCCTGGATCAGTAGTGCTGACACCACACCGTACTCGGAGGATTTATAGCAGAGTAGCAATCACACACGTATTACATCGAGTGTCTCATAAGAGAACTTATTACAATAAATATGGCTTAAGGCCATCTAATAACGATAACAGCGCAAGGCTTGGAAGATAAGTGAGTCCATCAACTCCAATGGCATCATTGAGTATAGAACCACGACCTAAAACTCCTTAATCGTCGTTTGAAAAGTCTGCAACATTGATGTCTACTACACAACCTTCTTCTTGTAGACGTTGTCGGGCCTCCAAGTGCAGAGGTTTGTAGGACAGTAGCAAATTTCCCTCAAGTGGATGACCTAAGATTTATCAATCCGTAGGAGGTGTAGGATGAAGATGGTCTCTCTCAAGCAACCCTGCAACCAAATAACAAAGAGTCTCTTGTGTCCCCAACACACCCAATACAATGGTAAATTGTATAGGTGCACTAGTTCGGCGAAGAGATGGTGATACAAGTGCAATATGGATGGTAGATAAAGGTATTTGTAATCTGAAAATATAAAAACAGCAAGGTAACTAATGATAAAAGTGAGCGTAAACGGTATTGCAATGATAGGAAATAAGGCCTAGGGTTCATACTTTCACTAGTGTAAGTCCTCTCAACAATACTAACATAATTGGATCATAAAATTATCCCTCAACATGCAACAAAGAGTCACTCCAAAGTCACTAATAGCGGAGAACGAACGAAGAGATTATGGTAGGGTACGAAACCACCTCAAAGTTATTCTTTCCAATCAATCCGTTGGGCTATTCCTATAAGTGTCACAAACAGCCCTAGAGTTCGTACTAGAATAACACCTTAAGATACAAATCAACCAAGACCCTAATTTCACCTAGATACTTCAATGTCACCTCAAGTATCCGTGGGCATGATTATACGATATGCATCACACAATCTCAATTCATCTATTCAACCAACACAAAGAACCTCAAAGAGTGCCCAAAAGTTTCTACCGGAAAATAACGATGAAAACGTGTGCCAACCCCTATGCATAGGTTCCCAATGTCACGAAACCTGCAAGTTGGTCACCAAAACATACATCAAGTGGCACGTGGTATCCCATTGTCACCACAGATATCCACGGCAAGACATACATCAAGTGTTCTCAAGTCTTTAAAGACTCAATCCGATAAAATTACTTCAAAGGGGAAACTCGATTCATTACAAGAGAGTAGAGGGGGAGAAAACATCATAGGATCCAACTATAATAGCAAAGCTCGCAATACATCAAGATCGTATCACCTCAAGAACACGAGAGAGAGAGAGAGAGAGAGAGATCAAACACATAGCTACTGGTACATACCCTCAGCCCCGAGGGAAAACTACTCCCTCCTCGTCATGGAGAGCGCCGGGATGATGAAGATGGCCACCGGTGATGGATCCCCCTCCGGCAGGGTACCGGAAAGGGGTCCCGATTGGTTTTTGGTGGTTCTGGAGGCTTGCAACGGCGGAACTGCCGATCTATGTTCTGTTCTGGAAGTTTTAGGGTACCTAGGTATATATGGGTGCAGCGAGAACGTCGGTGGAGCTGCGGGGGCCCCACGAGGCAGGGGGCGCGCCTAGGGGGGGAGGGCGCGCCCCCCACCCTCGTGAGCACCTCCCGTATCTTCTGAAGTGGGGTCCAAGTCCATCAGGTGGGTTTCCTTCCAAAAATAACTTCTCCAGTTGATTTCGTTCCGTTTTGACTCCGTCTGATATTCCTTTTCCTCGAAACACTGAAATAGGCATAAAACAGCAAATCTGGGCTGGGCCTCCGGTTAATAGGTTAGTCCCAAAAGTAATATAAAAGTGGATAATAAAGCCCAATATTGCCTAAAACAGTAGATAAAGTAGCATGGAGCAATCAAAAATTATAGATACGTTGGAGACGTATCAAACATTAACGTTGCAGCCCGAAACGGGTCAGCACATGGAATATGCTGGCAATGTAACACATAGAGAGTAAAGGAAAGAAACAGCTATACTATATGCATATTTGGCTGGTGGAAAGCTCTATGGTTACAGTTTTGCGTAAAGCCAATTTTTCCCTACTTCAAAGGAATAAATTTTATTTAACTATCATGGTAGTTGTTAAACATTGAGAATGGTTGACAGCATTCTTAATCCAAATTAAGCATCATCATTAAACATAACCCAACAAAATTAATTTAGAGTAACATGTTGAGATTCACATGATAATCCAAGTACTAGATACTCAAGATGTCCATAACCGGGGACACAGCTAACCATGATTAGTTTATTACACTCTGTAGAGGTTTGCGCACTTTTCCCCACAAGACTCGATCGCCTCCGTTTGGTTTCTCGCACTACATGGTGTTTGAGAAGACGGATGACCGAGACATAGTCTTTCAGAAGCGCTAGCACCTTACGATCGGGTAGACCGTACCACCTACATCCCCTACATCTGCTAGTCTACCACTTTAAGAGTTCACACGACTTAGTCAACTATGCTAGAGCCCATAATAGCTTGTGGCTGCACACGGAAGTTTCTAGTATGAATAGTCTCATGATCCCTTTGAGCCTGGGTGGCGGTCCAAAAGAAAACAGGCAAGTCCTGGAATACCCAGGTGCCTCAATCCACCTAGATGTGTGTTTAAGTTGCCACCTTAGATAAACCATTAATTAGCAAAACTCACATCTGTCATGGATATCACTCACCCAATCCACGTTTACTAGCATAGCATGGCATAATAAGCAAACGTAGAAGTAACTCCCAAAGGTTTGATAATAAACAGGTAATAGGTACTACCTCAACTACTTCCCATCCCACAATTTAATTAGATCCTAATCATGCAATGTGTGAGGATTGATCTAATGCAAGAAAACTGGGTAGTAGAAAAGGTATGATCAAAGTGTTACTTGCCTTGCTGATGATCCGCGAAACCTAACGATTCGAAGTAACAAGCGGCGCTCTCCGGGTATTCTGTCGCAGACAAACAAACAAGCATACAATAAGTACTCATCTAATGCACAAGTAAAACTCAAATAAGAGATCTAACCAGAAGGTTCAACTTAAGAACTCCGGTTGGCAAAAATAATCAAATCGAACGAAGCAACGAAAGTCAAATGGCGAAAGAAAACAACTTCGTTTTAGTAATCTGGATCTAGGGCAAATTTTACAGTAGAAAAATCTTGTTTAAGTTGGTTAAACGGATTGAGGGTTTCGAGACAAAACTCTAGGCGCTTGAATCGCCTGATTCCGATAAACGAGCGAAAAGTTATACTAAAACGAAAATCGGATCAGGAATCGCGATCAGAAAAATCGCGGATTTAATCCGAGAAAAAGAAAAACGACGAACGCTCGCTAGAACGAACGAACGGACGAACGCTCACTATTTAAATAAACCGGAAAAACCGATCTATTTAAAAAAACCGAAACTAAAAAAACCGACGGAAAAATCCGACGAAAACCGATCTATTTTAAAAAAAACCGATGGCACGGAAGTCGAGGCGCGACGAACCTCGGCGGCGGGCAGCGGCGGCGGCGGCGCGTGGCGGGAGCAGGCGGCGGCGGCTAGGGCTGGGCGGCAAGGGTTTTCCCTCCGGGGGGCTGGGCCGGCTTATAAAGCCTGCCGGGCCAGAGTCCCGGACGGACACGGCCCGGTTAGGTCGGTTCACTTTTTTTTTAATTATTTCGCTCGGAAGAAAAATAAAAAGAAATACTAAACGGACTCCAAAAATTCCGAAATAAATTTTCACGGGCTTCTAAAATCAAGCCGCACAAGGTGAACATTTATTTGGGACCTAAATGAAATTTTGAAAAACGCACATTTTCCTAAATTCAAATAAAACACCGAAAAACTCCGAAATAAAATCTTATTAGATTTTATTATTAAATCCTCAATATTTCTTTATTTTGGGAAAGTCCTTTTATTCCCTCTCTCATATTTTTGTAATAGAAATAATTGATGATAAAATAAATAAAATCAAATGATCCTATTCTCGCAATTTGAGAGAACTCAAATATGAAAATAACGAAATCCCCAACTCTCTCCATGGGTCATTGAGTGGTGTAGAATTTCTAGGATCAACCAAAATGCAAAAATAAAATATGATATGCAATGATGATCTAATGTATAACATTCCAAATTGAAAATTTGTGATGTTACAATGAGGCATGGTTCGCAAGTACCAAGTGATTCCAAAAGTCCATCAGAATGGAGTTTCTTCATGCGCTTTACACCAATATGACCTAAACGGCAGTGCCACAAA
Source organism: Triticum urartu (assembly GCF_003073215.2). Classification (NCBI taxonomy): domain Eukaryota; kingdom Viridiplantae; phylum Streptophyta; class Magnoliopsida; order Poales; family Poaceae; genus Triticum; species Triticum urartu. Next base: position 88,896,936 of record NC_053028.1, on the reverse strand, counting down.
TAAGTTGCACTATCATTATCAACTCTGCATCTTTTGGCTTCAATACTATGAACATGTGTATCACTACTATCAAGATTTAGTAAAAATAGACCACTCATCAAGGGTGCATGACCATAAAGGATATTACTCATATAAATAGAACAACCATTATTCTCTAATTTAAATGAATAACCATCTCGCATCGAACAATATCCAGATATAATGTTCATGCTCAATGTTGGCACCAAATAACAATTATTTAGGTCTAAAACTAATCCCGAAGGTAGATGTAGAGGTAGCATGCCGACAGCGAACACATCGACTTTGGAACCATTTCCCACGCGCATCGTCACCTCGTCCTTAGCCAATCTTCGCTTAATCCGTAGCCCCTGTTTCGAGTTGCAAATGTTAGCAACTGAACCAGTATCAAATACCCAGGCACTACTATGAGCATTAGTAAGGTACACATCAATAACATGTATATCAAATATACCTTTCACTTTGCCATCCTTCTTCTCCGCCAAATACTTGGGGAAGTTCCCCTTCAAGTGACCAGTTCCTTTGCAGTAGAAGCACTCAGTCTCAGGCTTAGGTCCAGACTTGGGTTTCCTCACTTGAGTAGCAACTGGCTTGCTGCTCTTCTTGAAGTTCCCCTTCTTCCCTTTACCCTTTTTATTGAAACCGGTGGTCTTGTTGACCATCAACACTTGATGCTCCTTCTTGATTTCTACCTCCGCAGCCTTTAGCATTGCGAAGAGCTCAGGAATCGTCTTATCCATCCCTTGCATATTGTAGTTCATCATGAAGCTCTTGTAGCTTGGTGGCAGTGATTGAAGAACTCTGTCAATGACACTATCATCAGGAAGATTAACTCCTAGTTGAGTCAAGTGGTTGTGGTACCCAGACATTCTGAGTATATGTTCACTGATAGAACTATTTTCCTCCATCTTGCAGCTTTAGAACTTATTGGAGACTTCATATCTCTCAATCCGGGCATTTTCTTGAAATATTAACTTCAACTCCTGGAACATCTCATATGCTCCATGATGTTCAAAACATCGTTGAAGTCCCGGTTCTAAGCCGTAAACATGGCACACTGAACTATCGAGTAGTCATCAACTTTGCTCTACCAGGTGTTCACAACATCCGGCGTTGCTCCTGCAGCGGGTTTGTCACCTAGCGGTGCTTCCAGGATGTAATTCTTCTGTGCAGCAATGAGGATAATCCTCAAGTTACGGACCCAGTCCGTGTAGTTGCTACCATCATCTTTCAACTTAGCTTTCTCTAGGAACACATTAAAATTCAACGAAACAACAGCACGGGCCATCTATCTACAACAACATAGACATGCAAAATACTATCAAGTTTTAAGTTCATGATGAATTAAAGTTTAATTAATCAAATTACTTAAGAACTCCCACTTAGATAGACATCTCTCTAATCATCTAAGTGATCACGTGATCCATATCAACTAAACCATGTCCGATCTTCACGTGAGATGGAGTAGTTTTCAATGGTGAACATCACTATGTTGATCATATCTACTATATGATTCACGCTCGACCTTTTGGTCTCAGTGTTCCAAGGCCATATCTGCATATGCTAGGCTCGTCACGTTTAACTCGAGTATTCCGCATGTGCAAAACTGGCTTGCACCCGTTGTATGTGAACGTAGAGCTTATCACACCCGATCATCACGTGGTGTCTTGGCACGACGAACTATAGCAACGGTGCGTACTCAGGGAGAACACTTATACCTTGAAATTTAGTGAGAGATCATCTTATAATGCTACCGCCGAACTAAGAAAAATAAGATGCATAAATGATAAACATCACATGCAATCAATATAAGTGATATGATATGGCCATCATCATCTTGTGCCTTTGACCTCCATCTCCAAAGCACCATCGTCACCGGCTTGACACCTTGATCTCCATTGAAGCATCATTGTCGTCTCGCCAACTATTGCTTCTACGACTATCGCTACCGCTTAGTGATAAAGTAAAGCAATTACATGGCGATTGCATTTTATACAATAAAGCGACAACCATATGGCTCCTACCAATTGCCGATAACTGTGTTACAAAATATGATCATCTCATACAATAAAATTTAGCATCATGTCTTGACCATATCACATCACAACATGCCCTGCAAAAACAAGTTAGACATCCTCTACTTTGTTGTTGCAAGTTTTACGTGGCTGCTACGGGCTGAGCAAGAACCGTTCTTACCTACGCATCAAAAATCACAACGTGGTATAGTGATTGCTTTCTGATCTTCAGAAAGAACCCTGTTTGAATCCAATTCAACTACAGTTGAAGAAAATGACACCCACCAGCCACCTATGTGCGAAGCACGTCGGTAGAACCAGTCTCACGTAAGCGTACACGTAATGTCGGTCAGGGCCGCTTCATCCAACAATACCGCCGAATCAAGAATCAACTAGTGATGGCAAACAATATGTATATACCCACGCCCACAACTCCTTTGTGTTCTGCTCGTGCATATAACATCTATGCATAAACCTGGGTCAGATGCCACTGTTGGGGAATGCAGTAATTTCAAAAAAATTCCTACGCACACGCAAGATCACGGTGATGCATAACAATGAGAGGGAAGAGTGTTGTCTACGTACCCTCGTAGACCGTAAGCGGAAGCGTTATGACAACGCGGTTGATGTAGTCGTATGTCTTCACGATCGACCAATCCTAGCACCGGAGGTACGACACCTCCGCGATATGCACACGTTCGGATCGGTGACGTCCCACGAACTCACGATCCAGTAGAGTTTCGAGGGAGAGATTCGTCAGCATGACGGCGTGATGACGGTGATGATGATGCTACTGAAACAAGGCTGGGCCTAAGCACCGCTACAATATGACCGAGGTGGATTATGGTGGAGGGGGGCACCGCACACGGATGGAAACAATCAACTTGTGTGTTCTAGGGTGCCCCCTTGCCCCCGTATATAAAGGAGCAAGGGGGAAGGCCAGGCCTAGAGGCGCGCCGAGGTAGAGGGGGAGTCCTCCTCCTAGTAGGAGTAGGGACTCCCCTTTTCCTATTCCAACTAGGAAGGGGAAGGGGGAAGGAAGGAGAGGGAGGGAGGGAGGAAAGAGGAGGCGCCACCCCCCTCCTTGTCCAATTCGGACTCCCAAGGGGGCACGCGGCCAGCCCTAGGCCCTCTCCTCTCTCTCACACATGGCCCATGTTGGCCCGTTAGTTCCCTCGGGGGTTCCGATAACCCCTTCGGCACTCTTATAAATATCACGTGACCCCCAGAGCTCATCCGGTGTCCGAATATAGTCGTCCAATATATCAATCTTTATGTCTCGACCATTTCGAGACTCCTCGTCATGTCCGTGATCATTCCGTGACTCCGAACTATCTTCGGTACATCAAAACACATAAACTCGTAATACCGGTCGTCACCGAACATTAAGCGTGCGGACCCTACGGGTTCGAGAACTATGTGGACATGACCGAGACATGCCTCCGGTCAATAACCAATAGCGCAACCTGGATGCTCATATTGGCTCCTACATATTCTACGAAGATATTTATCGGTCAAACCACATAACATACGTTGTTCCCTTTGTCATCGGTATGTTACTTGCCCGAGATTCGATCGTCGGTATCTCAATACCTAGTTCAATCTCGTTACCGGCAAGTCTCTTTACTCGTTCCGTAATACATCATCCCGCAACTAACTCATTAGTCACAATCCTTGCAAGGCTTATAGTGATGTGTATTACCGAGAGGGCCCAGGGATACCTCTCCGACAATCGGATTGACAAATCCTAATTTCGATCTATGCCAACTCAACAAACACCATCGGAGACACCTGTAGAGCACCTTTATAATCACCCAGTTACGTTGTGACGTGTGGTAGCACACAAAGTGTTCCTCCGGTATTCGGGAGTTGCATGATCTCATATTCATAGGAACATGTATAAGTTATGGAGAAAGCAATAGCAACAAACTAAATGATCATCGTGCTAAGCTAACGGATGGATCAAGTCAATTACATCATTCTCTAATGATGTGATCCCATTAATCAAATGACAACTCATGTCTATGGTTAGGAAACATAACCATCATTGATTCAACGAGCTAGCCAAGTAGCACTACAAAAAAAAGACGCAGCTGCATGACATTCTTTGGGCCGTCCATGACGGAAAAAACTGTGGTAGAAGCTAGGGGGAGGAAAATTCCGGGGAGTTCCCGGTTACGGTGGGAGGTCGGGGGCCGAGCGATGCGCGTTTCTCTCGTACATGTATGCGCGTGTTTGCGAGGCGTTAGCTCTAACTGAACCCGAGCGAGGCATTGAGCTCTAACTGAACCTGAGCGATTGCACTGCAGGCTACGCGTTACTGAACCCGAGCGATCGATCGATGGCTGTTAACTGAACCCGATCGAGCGATTCCTTCGCTACTGCTGCTAACTGAAGCCGATCGATGCTGCCTCTGGATGAACACTGAGCGTTGCAGGGGGGGTTGGATGAACAGTTCCCGGTGGGGGTGGATGAACAAGACCTCGTGGTGTTGCCTCTGGATGAACAGGACCCCGATCGATCGAGCCGGTTGGGGCTGGATGAACAGGACCCCATGGAGGGCTGGATGAACAGAACCACCCCGTGGAGGGCAGGATGAACAGTAGATGGTGGAGGGCAGGATGAACAGTAGCCCATGGAGGGGTGGTTGAATAGGAGCCCGTGGAGAGAGCTGGTTGAACAGTAGCCGGTGGAGTAGCGCGCGGTGGAGGCTGGATGAACAGGAGCCCGTGGATGAACAGGAGCAGGTGGAGGCTGGAGGAGGTCGACGGTGGATAAACAATAGCTCGTGGAGGCTGGAGAGGGTCGACGGTGGAGATGAACAATATCCCGTGGAGTCCCGTTTTGCGGTACGCCACACCCCTCCCGATGAACAGGACCCCTGTTTCGACCATAGCGCTCCAACACAAGTCCGTTTCCTCCGTTTTGCGGTACGCCACACCCCTCCTGATCAACAGGACCCCCGTTCCGAACGTAGGAGGTCCGTTTCCTCCGTTGTGCGGTACGCCAGGCCTCGTTTCCATCGCCTGTTCCGTCCAAGCCCTCCCGATGAACACGACCACGCATTCCGTTCTGACCCAGCCGGTTGGCTCCCACGTGTTCCGTTGCCTCTCGATGAACACGACGCATTCCATTGCCTCCCGATGAACACGACGCATTCCATTGCCTCCCGATGAACACGACGCATTCCGTTGCCTCCCCATGAACACGATGCATTCTGTTGCCTGCCCATGAGCACGACGACGACGCTGTTTCTCCGTTGTGACCCAGCCATGTACACGAGCCCTCGCCGTACGTATGCGCGAGTAGGCGTTCGAGACCCCGCCCGTATGTACACATACGTGGCCGTATTTTCTTTCTTGCACCTTGGCCGCTGTACATACGTGTACATGCTACGTGCGCGCCTCTACTACGACACATGCGCGCCTCTACATCGACCAGTATGTACATACACGTCCGCGACCAAAATGACAACGCTACGTACGCTTCGACCAGGTGGGTCCCGACTGTCAGGCACTTCCTTGCCTGCAAAGACGTAGCTGGTGGGTCCCAGCAGTCAGGGGGCGAATCGTTTTTTTGCCTGGACGCACTTCCTTGCGTGCGAAGATGTAGCTGGTGGGTCCCAGCAGTCAGGGGGAAACGTTTTTTCGCGAAATACAGTGGCCCGTCCGGTGGGTCCCAGCTGTCAGGTGGAGGAATCTTTATTTTCCGCGTAATAAGGAGGCACTTCCTTGCTGCGGCCGTGGACCCAGCTGTCAGCCTCTCCACGTACAGTCCACGTCCGATGGAAGTCGTTCCTTGACCACGTTGACCATGCCGCGCCGAGAGCACCAAGGCGATGGACGACAGCGAGGCCTAAGAAGGGGACAACATGGAGGCAGGGAAGACTCGGCAGTTGTTTCCCACGCGGAGGGGAGTACGACTGAGGGAGTCCGAGATTAGGGGTCTCCGGACAGCCGGATTATATCCTTTGGCCGGACTGTTGGATTATGAAGATACAAGATTGAAGACTTCGTCTCGTGTCTGGATGGGACTCTACTTGGCGTGAAAGGCAAGCTAGGCAATACGGATATGTATATGTCCTCCTTTGTAACCGACCTTGTGTAACCCTAGCCCCCTCCGGTGTCTATATAAACCGGAGGGTTTTAGTCCGTAGGACAAAAAACATACAATCATACCATAGGCTAGCTTCTAGGGTTTAGCCTCTCTGATCTCATGGTAGATCTACTCTTGTACTACCCATATCATCAATATTAATCAAGCAGGACGTAGGGTTTTACCTCCATCAAGAGGGCCCAAACCTGGGTAAAACACCATGTTCCCTGCCTCCTGTTACCATCCGCCTTAGACGCACAGTTCGGGACCCCCTACCCGAGATCCGCCAGTTTTGACGCCGACATTGGTGCTTTCATTGAGAGTTCCTCTGTGTCGTCGCCGTTAGGCTTGATGGCTCCTACCATCATCGATAGCGATGCAGGCCAGGGTGAGGCTTTTCTCCCCGGACAGATCTTCGTGTTCGGCGGCTTCACACCGCGGGCCAACTCGCTTGGCCATGTGGAGCAGATCGAAAGTTACGCCCCTGGCCACCAGGTCAGGTTTGGAATCTTAAACTACACGATCGATATCCATGCAGACTTGATCTTCGACGGATTCGACCCTCTGCCTTGTGCGTCACGCGGTCACGATGAGTACGATTTAGCTCTGCCATCGGACAGTGTTCAAGAAATCACACCGGCAGCCGCTCCGACCCTTAATTGAGAGCTAGTTGCGCCTCCCATGGACGGGTGGATAGACCCCGCCACAGAGGCCGCATCCCCAACGGCGATCGAGACGAATATCGATCTTACCCTTCATGAAAGTCGTGTTGTTAAACTGCCAGATAGTTCTCCGGCCACGGAATCCGAACCACCTGCTCCCGTTCCTATCGAATCCGGTTGGGCAACGATCATGGAGTTTACCTCCACGGATATCTTTCAGCACTCGCCCTTCGGCGACATACTAAACTCATTAAAGTCTCTCTCCTTGTCAGGAGAGTCCTGGCCGAACTATGTCTGGCAGGATTGGGATGCGGATGACGAAGAAATTCGCCGCCCACCCACCACCCACTTAGTAGCCACCGTCGATGACTTAACCGACATGCTCGACTCTGACTCCGAAGACATCGACGGTATGGACGACGATGCAGGAGACGAACAGGAACCACTACCCACAGGGCACTGGACGCCCACTTCATCACATGACGTAAACATGGTGGACACACCAAAAGACGACGACGACGAGGAACGGAAGGTCGCAACGAAGGGTTGTCCCCTCGAGAAGCAGTCAAAGCGGCGGTGTAAGCGCCGCTCCAAATCATGCCTCGGCAGACACAACGATCATATAGACCCCGCATTAGAGCAGGGTGAACCATCGCCGGACCACGGCAACACGGAGAATCAAACCGAACAACCCGACTCTGTCAAAGATAATAGTCCAGACGACATCACACCAGACAGACACCCGGAGCAACATAATGCCCGTCAAAGGCTTGTTGCCACCGCGAGGAGTTTAAAAAAGCAGAAGCAAAGGCTCAAGGCTGCGCAAGACATACTCTGAATCAGATGGAGTAAAGTACTCAACTCAGCAGCGAAGTACGACGGTAATCGCCACACCAAGAGCTACCCGAAGCGGAAGTTGCTACCTGAATTCGATGAGGAGGCCTTAGATCCCCCGCGACCAAAAATTAAAACGACCATCTGGCAGGATAGACGACCTCACGGCCAACATAGAGCGGCAAAGAACGCTGGACATAAGCCAATACGCGATCCACGCGAGGGCTCGCATCAAAAGGACGGCGCAACCAGATCCATCTATGGACCACGCAAGCGCGCTCTAGCATACGATGCAACACAACAAACATCCGAACAATGCGGTACACCCAGATACAAGGGTGCCGCACACCCCCTATGTTTCACCGATGAGGTGTTGGACCATGAATTTCCAGAGGGATTCAAATCCATAAACATAGAGGCATACGACGGAACAACAGACCCTGGGGTCTGGATTGAGGACTATATCCTCCATATCAATATGGCTCGAGGAGATGATCTCCATGCCATGAAGTATTTACCCCTCAAACTCAAAGGGCCAGCTCGGCACTGGCTTAAAAGCCTCCCCGAAAGCTCCATTGGAAGCTGGGAAGAGCTCGATGACGCTTTTCGGGCAAATTTTCAAGGGACTTATGTCCAACCTCCGGACACGGACAATTTGAGTCATATAACTCAACAGCCCAGAGAGTCAGCCCGAAAGCTTTGGAACAGGTTTCTTACTAAATTGAACCAAATAGTCGACTGTCCGGATGCCGAAGCCTTGGGAGCTTTTAAGCATAGCATCCGCGACGAATGGCTTGCCATACACCTCGGCCAAGAAAAGCCAAGAACAATGGCAGCATTAACAAGCCTCATGACCCTCTTTTCTACGGGTGAGGATAGCTGGCTAGCCAGATGCAGCACCAGTGACCCCAGTACATCCGAAGTTAGAGATGGAAACGGGAAATCACGGTGCAACAAAAATAATAAGCGCCGGAATAAAGAATACAGCCCCAAGAGCATGGAGGTAAACGCTGGATTCAGAAGTTCTCAGACAGGTCAGCAAAAGCCGCCCTCTAAAGGCGCCAGAGATGAACTGTACAGCCTAAACAAAATTCTGGACCAAATATGTCAGATCCATAGCACCCCCTATAAACCTACAAATCATACCCACAGAGAATGTTGGGTCTTCAAGCAGTCTGGCAAGCTCAACGCCGTACACAAGGCGGAGGATACACCAAGTGAAGACAAGGATGAGCCTCTCAAGCAAGATACTGGGGAACAGAAGAAATTTCCACCAGAAGTCAAAACAGTGAACGTGTTACACGTGATCAAGGGGAGAAACAAAGCGGCACTCCCAGAGAAATATGCCCAAGGGCCTATCACCGCGGAGTCCTGCCACTAGTCGTCTCAACCGATCACTTTCGACCATCGGGATTACTGAGCAAGTATCCAGCGTGCAGGATGGGCTGCCTTGGTATTAGACCCAATAATTGACGAATACCATTTCACACAAGTCCAGATGGACGGTGGTAGCAGTCTAAACCTGATATATCAGGACACAATCCGCAAAATGGGGATAGACCCAACGAAAATTTTCCACAGCAATACTACCTTTAAAGGAGTAACGCCAGGCCCAGGGGCTCATTGCACGGGCTCCCTGCTACTAGAGGTTATATTCGGCTTCCCCGATAACTTCCGTAGCGAAAATTTAACATTCCACATTGCTCCGTTCCAAAGTGGCTATCAAGCACTACTTGGACGCGAAGCTTTCGCTCGCTTTAATGCAATACCGCATTACGCTTCCCTCACGCTTAAGATGCCCAGTCCACGTAGCATCATTACAGTGAATGGAAATATTGAGCGATCCTTGCGCACCGAAGAGAGTGCGACTGCCTTGGCAGCCGCACACTAAAAACGACCTCACCAACTAAAGCATTTGATAGGTCGTCAAGACCACGGACACGGTTAGACGTGTCCAGCGCAGCTATACGTAATTCATACAGATTTGATGGCCACACCCCTATTACAAATACAAGGGGCTCAATGCGCGCAGACAAGTGGCAATTTTTACTCATCTTGAATTGTACATGGTTTCTTTAAACCTACCTTTTTGCACGACAACTTTTCACCTAAAGTTTCTCTCTTTTATAGATGACCATCATGCTACACCCGTCTAAGATATGGCACAGCGGAGACACAGGCGCAGACGTGTAGCAGGGACCCGTTCCAAGGATTCTTTTTAGATTAAGACGCTGCGTAAACCTTTTTTACTATCTCTTGTTGATACACATCCCTCAGATTCTCGGTACAATTTAGAAGGATGCTGACGTCTTGGCATGTGGCCACGTCAGAATAATGCACGTACCTGGACACCAGGTGCTTCTTACAAAGGGCACTGTTTAGGCCCGGTTTATACCATAAAGACCGAATAGGGAGTGTTCGGCGTCGCGAGTTTGGCCCTATATGCATCAGCTCCGAATCATGTCTTTGGTCAAATGTTGGGTTTGCCCGGCTCCTATGTTTTGCTGCCTTACGTTCCGCTGTATCGGCTAAGGCGGCACCAGGAGAACTACTGCGATTGTGCCGCGGTTCATCCGGACGAGCACCTCAGTAGAGAAAGCCGAAAACTGACTGTCATGATATAGCGTGAGACTGGTCCACCACTTGATGACCTATCAGAATGTTAGAATTCCTCCGCCTTAACGAAGGGCCGTTTCCTGGCTAGGCATGTACGCACCCCGAATTTGGGAGATTGCGGAGCCACTAGGGGCTATATAGTAGCCCCACTGTCAAACTCCTATGGCTAAGTGAAAGTGTTAATGCATTATAGTCCGGTTGCCTCGTTCGCTACACTATCACCTCCTTATTAGGACCAAGACGTTGGATTAAGTGTGAACACGTGTCTTCTGCGAACACCCCCGCATTATATGCGTGGGGGCTGAAGCCGACGACTGCAATCTTTCAGGTTATATACATATATACATAAACGGCAACACAGGAGGCATCATATTACTTTCAGGCAAAAGTATAAATACAGCCTTAATAAATTTCATAAACATTGTTTTTACAATAGGAATACATGTCACTCAAACATAATATTCTTCGAGCACTGGGCCTCTATCAAACGAGCACCCTCAAGAACTTCTTCAAAATAGTGCTCGGCAGCCACTCGGCCTATGGCCGAACCCTGCGCCGCAACAGTGGTAGCATCCATCTCCGCCCAGTATGCTTTGACACGGGCAAGGGCCATCCGCGAACCTTCTATGCACGCCGACCTCTTCATCGCATTGATGCGCGGCACCGCACCAAGGAGCTGCTGCACTAAGCTGAAATAGTTGTTCGGCTTCGGCTTTTCCGGCCACAGATGATCTACGATGGACCTCATGGCGAGTCCGGACAATCTATTAAGTTTGGCCCATTCGGCAAGCTGATCAGTTACTGGAAGAGGACGCTTTGGAACGTTAAACTGCGACCAGAATAGCTTGTCCACTTCATGATCAGTTTGATCTCAGAAGTATTCGGCCGCATCGACAGCACTCGCCGTCAAATCCAGATATGCGTCTGCCGAACTCCACAGCCGATCCAGAGGGGCATACCGCAGATCTCCGAACTTCCTCCGCAACAAAAAGGGCTTCCCAGCCACAATATCACCAGCTTCACGCAGCTCTTCCTTCTTTGCCCTCATGGAAGAGCGGGTGTCTTTGGCCGCCATCGTGGCCTTTTCGAGGTCCGTCGCCTTCGCTCGGTTTTCTTCTTCAAGGAACCGGCAACGGTCGGCAGTGTCTTTTAACTTTACAACCATCTTGGCCATCTTTTCTTTGCTCTCGCAATGCGCGGCCTTCTCGGCTCTTAACTCTTCGGCCGCCTTTAAAGCGGACGCATTACTAATCCTTGTTTGTTCGTTGGCTCGGGCAAGTTCCGCCCGAAGGGTCTCCACGGCGGCAGCTCCATCTGCAGTCACAACATATTAAAGATACTGGCATCACGCTACTCTTACTATGTGACATTAACCAGGAAAACATTACTTACCCTGTGCCCATCATCTCTGGAAGAAGATCCCCCGAAGAGGAGCTTTGCTGAGAAGGGTGGAGATCCGAACTGCAAGATAAATGCTTCGGTTATTTTCCTCAGAGGTAAGGTAGTGTATGTTCACTATTAAAGTGCTTTTTGATTACTTACAGCTCGTTAGAGGGCTGATCCCCGCGCGGACTTTGTGCGGCAAGAGCACCCTCCAAGGCAGGACCCTCTGGTGGAGATTTCTTCTCCCGTTTGGAAACCTTGGTTTCCGGATCTTCAGAGGCAGTCCTCTTCCTTCCCCGAAGCGAGAGAAGGTCAGATTCTTTCCCTTGGTTATCCTCCTTCACGGAGGCGCTCATTCCCTCGCTTGGAATTGGTAGCGATGGGGGCCCACTTTCGCCCTCATTATTCCCCCCTTTATCTTCCTTTAAGGGCTCCGGGCAAGGTGCTAGCTCGAGCATCTTTTCCAGTACCGGATTCTCCAAACCCTCAGGAAGGGGGGGGGGCGAACACCGAATCATCTTTGTTAGCCAGTCCTGGTCAAAGAGCGATTTCTCAGAATGACGTCATGGTAAATGAAAGACGGTGTGTTCGGCTAGAGGGTTAATTACTTGGTCGGCGGTACGGTTGCTGCTCAAGCCCACGTCCTCGGTAGTATCCGGACACTATTTGGGGTGCGAAGAATGATTTGTACATCTCGTGCGTCAGGCCGAGGAAATCTCCGGTGGACTCCCACATGCGGAGGGGCCGGCGTTTGCAAGGCTGGACTCGACGAACCAGCATGACTTGCACCACCGTAACTAGACTGAAATCTCCGTCGAAGAGATCTTGAATGCGGCTTTGCAGTATAGGCACGTCCTTGGCTGGACCCCAGCTCAGCCCTCTACTAATCCATGACATCAGTTGTGGTGGAGGGCCCGAGTGGAAAGTAGGGGCGGCCACCCACTTGGCACTTCTGGGAGCTGTGATGTAAAACCACTCCTGCTGCCATAATCCGGACACCTCTGGAAAGGAACCCTTTAGCCATGGAGCTCCAGCGATTTTACTTATTAATGCTCCTCCGCACGCTACGTGCCGCCCCTCGACCATCTTCGGCTTCACGTCAAAGGTCTTGAGCCACAGGCCGAAGTGAGGGGTAATGCGGAGGAAGGCCTGACATACGACAATAAATGCCGAGATGTGGAAAAAGGAGTCCGGGGCTAGATCGTGGAAATCTAGCCCGTAATAGAACATCAAACCCCTAACAAAGGGATCCAGGGTGAGGCCTAGGCCTCGGAGGAAGTGGGAGATGAACACAATGTTCTTGTTGGGTTCGGGAGTAGGGACGACCTGCCCTCGGGCAGGCAGCCGATGCGAAACCTCGGCGGTCAGGTATCTGGCCACCCTCAACTTCTTGATATCCTCTTCCGTAACGGAGGAGGGCATCCACCGGCCTTGAAGGCTAGATCCGGACATGATTGAAGGTCCGAAGCACCTCACCTGGGCTTTGGGTGTTAGAACTCGAGGCGGGGGAAGGATTCGATTGAGCACGGGAGGGAAAAAAGTAAAAGCCTTGTCCCTTTATAAAGAGGGTGAATATCAAGCGTCCTCCTAGTGGCCATTTGGGACTTGTGTAAAATCTAGGAGTCCTAGGAACGGTTGGGTTACCCACGACCGTATTGATGAGAATCCCGTAATTAGGGGAACACGATCTCTGCTTTGACAAGACGTGTCAAGAAACCGCCTCACGCTATGCGTGGAGCTGGTTGAAGAAAAATGGTTCGAATAATCACCGAGCCATGGCCTGAAGTCATGTTGCCAAAGCGTGTCAGAAGATTAAGATTTGTGGAAATATTATCCTCTCTACGGTGGTATGTGGAATTTATTTTGCAGGGTCAGACACTATCCTGGTATTCAAACCCTTCTGTGATATGTTCGGAGGAGGAACCCGCCTTGCAATGCCGAAGACAACACCGCGCGCCGGACTCATCGTCATTGAAGCCTGGTTAAGGCGCTACTGAGGGAGTCCGGGATTAGGGGTCTCCGAACAGCCGGATTATATCCTTTGGCCAGACTGTTGGATTATGAAGATACAAGATTGAAGACTTCATCTCGTGTCCGGATGGGACTCTACTTGGCGTGGAAGGCAAGCTAGGCAATACGGATATGTATATCTCCTCCTTTGTAACCGACCTTGTGTAACCCTAGCCCCCTCCGGTGGTTATATAAACCGGAGGGTTTTAGTCCGTAGGACACAATAACATACAATCATACCATAGGCTAGCTTCTAGGGTTTAGCCTCTCTGATCTCGTGGTAGATCTACTCTTGTACTACCCATATCATCAATATTAATCAAGCAGGACGTAGGGTTTTACCTCCATCAAGAGGGCCCGAACCTAGGTAAAACACCGTGTTCCCTGCCTCCTGTTACCATCCACCTTAGACGCACAGTTCGGGACCCCCTACCCGAGATCTGCTGGTTTTGACACCGACAATGACTCTACGAGGGTTTACTAGTTCGTCTGCCGTCGCCGGAGAATAACAGCAGGTGTGGGTGAGTAGAGGGATGGCTAGGCCAGCGATGGGAGTACGGTCGGGCGGTGAGGCCTGCGCGGCAGCACAGCCGGCCGCGAGGAGGAGGGAGCAGGTAGTCCCGTCGGCGCTTGTTTGAGCGGCTGGAGCAGGAAGAACAGAGATTGAAGAAGCACGATGGCCGTTGGATGGACATCCAACAATAAGTGCTTGTGCGTCAACCTTTTTTTTAGGAAAGCCTCAAATCTGTGGAAAACAACATACAACCCATCTGCCATTATTTCTAATAATTTACAGCCCATTTGCTAATTCTTAAGGTTTTTTTGGAGCCCATATTCTTTTTGTTAGCATTACAGCCCATATTGTGGCAACGGTTAAAAAATTATACGAAATTTTGCATATTTCGGTGCGGTCCGAACTGTTTTTAATCCCGAAATTTTGACTCACATTCGAACTGATTTTAAAAATAAATGTATATCAATATAAAATCCAACAAATTCTCCACACATAAAAATTAATGTAATTTAAAATCTTGAAATGAAAAAAAGATATTTGAAATTAATTACCGTTTGATGTGTTTTAAAAATGTACAACCCATTTCTCATTACTGATGGGCCATTTTCTCGGCCAGCCGAATGAAAGCTCTCCTTATCTCGAAAGGTTTGCAGCCCAACAGGCCTGACAAAGCGACTTACTTGGCAAATAACAAAAAAACTGGGCTGTGGTCGTGGACCCAGCTGCCAGCCTCTCCACGTACAATACTCTTCCGATAGAAGTCGTTCCTTGACCACGTTGACCACGCCGCGCGGAGAGCACCACAGCGGTGGACGATGGCGAGGCCTAGAAAGGGGACGACGCGACAGTGGAAGCCCGCGCGGAGAGGACTACGGGGGTTCACTGGTTCGGCTGCGGTGTGAGGCTGCTGTCGCCGCAGGGCCTGGCCAGTTGTGGAAATAGTAGGGGGCGGTGAGGCCTCTGCGGCAGCACAGCCGGCCACGGGAGGCAGGTGCATGCGGCACGACCGGCGCTACTTTGGGTGGCTAGAGCAAGAAGACCAGAGGTTGAAGAAGCAGTACGACCGTTGGATGGACATCGTACGGTCACTGGAGCTAGAATCGTTCATATTGACTAAGTTGACAAAGCCCTTCGTCCTCATCAACTTAGTAGGTCCACAAGTCAGCCTCCCAGCAAGGTGGGTCCCAGCTAGGCGGGGGAGTATTCATTTTTTTGTGCGTAATAAGGAGGCACTTCCGGTGGGTCCGAGCTGACAGCGGGGGGGGAGACGTTTTTTTTCACGAAATACGGTGGCCCGTCCGGTGGGTCCCAGCAGTCAGGGGAAAAGATTTTTTTTCGTAAAATACTGGTGGCCCGTCCGGTGGGTCCCCGCTGTCAAGTGGAGGAATAATTATTTTGCACGTAATAAGGAGGCACTTCCTTGCTGCGGCCGTGGACCCAGCTGTCAGCCTCTCCACGTAAAGTCCACGTCCGATGGAAGCCGTTCCTTGACCACGTTGACCACACCGTGCCGAGAGCACCAGGGCGGTGGACGACGGCGAGGCCTAGGAAGGGGATGACACGGAGCCGGGGAAGACGCGGCAGTGGATGCCCACGCGGAGAGGAGTACGAGGGTTCACTGGTTTGGCTGCGCTGCCGTCACCGCAGAATAACAGGGGTTGTGGGTGAGTGGAGTGGAGGGATGGCCTGGCTAGCGGTGGGAGTAGTATGGGGGCGGTGAGGCCTCCACGGCAGCACAGCCGGCCACGGGAGGCAGGAGCAGGCGGCACGACCGGCGCTGCTTTGGGCGGCTGGAGTAAGAAGACCAGAGGTTGAAGAAGCACTACGGCCATTGGATGGACATTGTACGGTCAGTCGAGCTAGAATCGTGCATATTGACTAAGTTGACAAAGCCCTTCGTCCCCGTCAACTTAGTAGGCCCACTATACTGGGTCCCAGCTAGCAGGGGGAGTATTCATTTTTTTGTGCGTAATAAGGAGGCACTTCCTTGCGTGCGAAGATATAGCTGGTGGGTCTGAGCTGTCAGCGGCGGTAACGTTTTTTTCGCGAAATACAGAGGCCGTTTCGGTGGGTCCCAGATGTTAGGTAGAGGAAATCATTATTTTGCGCGTAATAAGGAGGCATTTCCTTGCATGCGGCCGTGGACCCAGCTGTCAGCCTCTCCACGTACAGTCCACTTCAGATGCATGTCGGTCGTTGACCACGCTGACCACGCCACGCCGAGAGCACCAGGGTGGTGGACGACGGCGAGGCCTAGGAAGGGAACGACACGGAGGCAGGGAAGACTCGGCCGTTGTTTTTGTTTCCCACGTGGAGAGGAGTACGATTGTACGAGGGTTTACTGGTTCGTCTGCCGTCGCCGGAGAATAACAGCAGGTGTGGGTGAGTAGAGGGATGGCTAGGCCAGCGATGGGAGTATGGTGGGGCAGTGAGGCCTGCGCGGTAGCACAGCCGGTCACGGGAAGGAGAGAGCAGGCAGTCCCGCCGGCGCTTGTTTGAGCGGCTGGAGCAGGAAGAGTAGAGATTGAAGAAGCACGACGGCCGTTGGATGGACATCCAACAATATATAGGCCATCTATGGAAAGCCTCAAATCTGTGGAAAATAGCATACAGCCCATCTGCCAATATTTCAAATAATTTACAGCCCATTTACTAATCTTACGGGTTTTTTGGAGCCCATATTCTTTATGTTAGCATCACAGCCCATACTGTGGCCACGGTTAAAAAATTAAACGAAATTTTGCATATGTCGGTGCGGTCTGAACTGTTTTTAATCCCGAAATTTCGAGTCACATTCAGACTGATTTTAAAAATAAATGTATATCAATATGAAATCCAATAAATTGTCCACGCATAAAAATCAATGCAATTTAAAATCTCGAAATGAAAAAAAGATATTTGAAAATAATTGTCGGTTTGATGTGTTTTAAAAATGTACAGCCCATTTCTCATTACTGATAGGTCATTTTCTCGGCCAGCCGAATGAAGCTCTCCTCGTCTTGAAAGATTTGCAGCCCAGCAGGCCTGATAAAGCGACTTACTTGACAAATCACAAAAGAACTGGGCTAGCCATTTTCAGAAAGAAAAATAAACTACTGGGCTGGTCTGTGGTAAACATAAAAGAAAAGGCTGTCTAGACAGGCCAGAGTGTCCCGCACAGCCTAGTTGACACCCTGCTTCCGTCTCAAAAACAAATTAGATAAACTAGTCGCCAACCCGTGCATTCGCACGGTCTAGTATATTAAATACTTGTACATTTTTCCTATGATTTTGAGTTCATTGTTGTTATTTGGTTGTTGCACACGTCACAGTTGTGTACTTTTTTCCTTGTTCGGTTTGCTACAACAGTTTCTTACTATGACTTCATAAATATGCCCAAGAATATTTTTATACAAATCAACTTGGGTAAGTCGTACTAAACATGTGCTCTCTTGTTCAAGATGATAGATTTAGGAGCATTTCCCTTTTGCTAGCAAGGAAGCACACCAGGTAGAAGAACAATCATAATAAGAAAGCTAGTTTACGGAATTACATGTTATAAAGACAATTATTAGTAAATTTCTCGGTATTGTAGCTCCATGCTGAACTTCCCTTTGGTTAGTAAAAAGGAATTAAACTATCGCTTTTTCAGATTTGTTTTCCTAAAAATGACTATCGTTCTTAGTTCATCGGAGTAAACTATATATCCTCCACTGTACTTTGATACAACTCCCGAGACTTCTCTAAACTCACTAATCATAGATTATCATCTGAACTTTCTGACTGGTCACAATTGCTCCTTATAAGGCATATCCTATATCATCACCTTTACTTGATAGAAGCACTCACAGAAACAAACATTAACTCTTTTTTTTTGAAATTGAAAACAGCCACCAACTTAATCCCAAGGTTATATCGTCTATACTCTTCTTAATTTCTACAGGGCTTGTTATTAAGAGGTATGAACTAATATTAGTTTTCGTATTGTCATTTCTTACTGTCGACTATATTGCATAAACTGAGATATATTATATGTTTCACATATAAAGTGACTGTGATTAGGTCATAGAGAAGCCTCCACAATCGACCATGTCTCGTTCCTTCCAAACATCCGATGCCAATAAGTTTGTGTATGTATGTTTATGTCCCCCGTTCAGTGCAATTTTAAACTATATTATGGAATGTATTTTTATGCGAGTATTATTTCTACTTATTAAAATAACTAACTGTTCAAAACTATAGTTTTGGAATATCTGCAATTTCTTGTAATACTTGTTTGAAAATTATATATAGTCTATGACCCAAATAATGTTGTTATAATAACCACTGCACTTAAAATCTCGTATGTATGGTTACTGTAGCATCCTGGGTATCACATCCTCTTTATGTGTTAAATGTCTTATCTAACAAAACATATTGTACATCTGACTTTTATATTACATACTTTTTGTACCATGAGACTTTATTAAATTATTTGTATATGTTCCAAGAACCATATACGTAGAGCATCCTGCTAGTTGTCATTGGTACTCCTGTAATTACTACAAAAATGAAACAAACAATAATTAGAATATGTTCATGCATACACCTCACACCAACTTAACAGGTTTAAAAACTTATTATATCACCTCAAATAGAGTCAAAATCATTGGAAAGAAAAATATTAGTCTATAACCCGAGCAATGTCTGGATTTTATCTAGAGCAATGTCTCCATTTTATGTAAGCAAAACATATTGTACATCTGAATTATACATGACATACTTTTCGTACCATGAGACCATGTATTAAATTATTTGTATCCCTTCCAGCAAACAGTATACGTAGAGCATCCTGCTGGTTGTCATTGGTACTCCTGAAATTAATACAAAATTGAAACAAACAATAATTATAATATGTTCATGTATGCACTTCACGCCAACTTGATACGGGTTTAAAAAATGATTATTTCATCTCAAAGAGAATCAAAACTTTGGAAAGAAAAATATTAATAGGACAATTAGTTCTTTCAAGAAACCTAATCAAGCAGGTGAACCTCTATACATGCTTGTGTGACTGATCCCGGTAAAAAATACATGTTTGTGCGAATGAATCACCTTGTTTCCACCACGGGTACTAAAGCCTCACCATGTCCCTCGCGGGCATGGGTCCATGTAATTAAGATCTATTTATCTTCATCCACGTTGGTGCTAATTTATGCGACATCTTTGGCTGCCCAGAACGATTTAGTACGCTGCCACAGTGTTGTTGGTTGCAGGCACTTAACATATTGCAGTTTCGTTCCCCCCCATACTGAATGCATGCTCTTGGGTATAGCCTACGAAGACAACATCCCCAGAAATGCCATCGCTTGTGACTTCACATGCTTGATGTAGGTCTCAGGCCCGTCCATATTCACCATCCTAAAATCATCTACCAGCAGTCGTAAAACAAACCAATTCAGATTCAAATTTAACCTGTGAGAAAGAAATATCAAACCAGTTTGCTATCTATATGATCTTGCGGCCTTGACGTCAGCGGCATGGCTTTGCGCGTCGATACAACTGCCTCTGGTCGTAAGATAGACGACAAAGGAGAAAAAAAAAGACCGGTGTTGTTTCTTATATAATTAAAGAAAAAAGATAAGTGGTGTAAGACTGCTGATTCTTGAGGTTCACATATCTGAAATATTGAACTATTGATACGTTAAGTTGGAGTACACAATATTTTTGACAGATAGTTCGAATTCGACATGCAGATACACGATGTGAAATTACATAGGTGTAGATACAACTCTATAATTGCACATATAAAGCAATCACAGAAAACGAACCGTTCAGAACTAATGTTGTGTTCGTGTGTTGCTGTGGTTGGGGCTTCAGCACGTACGCACATCCTCTGTCTACAGAATCATGCTTAGCAGCCCCGGTGATGGGCTTCAATCCACTCATAACTATGTAGTTCGTGCTGGATCCATGCTTTTCTTGTGTGTTGCTTGGAGGGTTGGATGCAACGACGCTGGATGTCGCTTGAGCCTAAGCCCCCACCCTTGGATCTGTTAGTTGCCTTCTTAGAAGCAACGATCATATAGAATCCAAATACACAACAGCAGATTCAAGTGTAAACCGGCAAGAAAACGAACCTGATCTAGATGAGGAATTTTTTTGATCTAATAAACTCTTTATGCACACTGAATCCATACTTCCCAGGTTACTTTGTTTTCCATTGGATGGAGAGAGATAATGGAGATGAGGAACAGGCCGTGGATGCATTCGATCCGTTGTAAATATGGGAGAGATATTGATTATACAGAATAGGAAAAGTTCGTGAAGGGAGAGAAAGATGGCGTGGGGAGATGAAGAGGCCGTGGAGTCTAAAAGTGCATAGAGATTTTTTTTTCTTTTTTTCTGTCAAAGAGATAGAGATTGTTTTTTTTGTCAAATAGAGATAGAGGTTACTTTAAGGTGGATTTTAAAACCACATGGAGATTGTCTTTCCTGTTTTTCTGTTAAAGACATAGAGATTGTTTTTTCTAACAAAGATTGTTTTTTGTCAAAGAGATAGAGTTTGGTTGCTTTAATTAGGGAGTTCACGGGCAGATCTACACCGTAATAACTTGGTCCCACCAGATTAACGGCTCGTAAAATCTAATTAACGTGGGAATTTTTTGAAAGTCTAGAATTAGTATAGGTATAGATAGATGTCACTCCAATTATGGCGATTCATAAAAATGCCACTGCAATATCCAAACTTTGAAAAATGCCACTGCAATTTTTGCAAACTTTGAAAAACGCCACTGCAGTTTCCAAACTTTGAAAAACGCCACTCTAGAATTTGAAAAATGCCACTAGAAATGGCATGAAATGGCATTTTTCAAAGTTTGGAAATTGCAGTGGCATTTCTCGGATACAACAGATTTGGAGCGGCATTTATCAAATTAACCCAAAACAAAAATAACTGGGCGAGCTGCTGGGTCCCTGGTGTCAGCCACTCGTTGTGCAATTCTCTCATTTATTGACTACGTTGACAATGGCATGGGACCCAGATGTTAGAAATCCACTAGGAGGAGCCTTTTTTTATTGGCTTGAAATAAGGAGGCACTTGCTTGCGTGCTGCCATGACCTTGGCGGGTCCCTGCTGTCATCCTCTCCATGTACAGTACCAGTTAGTCGTGCTTCAAAACTGATCGGGACGACATTAAAAAAATAAAGGTCGATAACTAATGCAGCACCTCAGGCCAACGCGGCCAGATCGAATTTTGCACGAGAAATTACACACCATGTTTCGTTGACATGTGGTCCCGTTCCAACATATCAGTGAGATGACGGCGAGTAGTAGGAGTATTTCCGAACGGACATGTAGGCTGGGGCGCCTCTTTGTGAACCGTGGCAAACTCGCAACCATCTACCGACTCTTCGCCTTTCCCTCTTGATTTGGAACTGCTGTCGCATGCTCTTCCTCTCCCTCCTCCATTTTGCTTCAGCCCTTCACCCTTTCTTCTGCCATTGTTCGATCGTCTTCTCCATGGAGGGAACAGGCCGGAAACGACCCCTTTATTCTTGCCCCGATCTGAAAGATGATGTGGTGGAGGAACTCATTGATCGGTGCGACGTCATCACCTCGGCTAGCATGGCAGGTTCGTTCAAGCCCATTCTTGACTCAGCTAATAACATCATTAGAAAGAAACCAAGAGTCAAGGAGCGGTTTGATCTCCCCTATCTTCTTCGCCGTGACCCTGATGACTGGCGCCGGCACGATGGAGGCCTCGCCATGTGCCAGTTGATGGCGCTTGATAATGATACGTATGATGTTAAGATGCCATCGCTCGAGGGCAAGGCTTGGGCGGGCGAAAATGGAGATTGAGTTGTTTACATTGGGTCCAACTGTGAGTGGGAACTTGTGAATGTGTACACTAGTGACCGGGTTCCACTTCCAAAAATCTCAGCACACTACCCAGAGGTTGAGCACACTGGTAATGTACGCACGTTCAAATACGATCATGGTGACTGTCTTCTACGGAAGATAGCAATTTGTCGAGTTCCCAACCGCTCTTGGAATTACAACAACGATCAAGTTGTTGCTATCTTCGACAAGCTTGTTGCCGTCCTTCGTGGTTCGACTCGATGGATATTGCTCAAAAATCAGTTTCTGTACACGGATGAGTACTGTGATGCAATTCAATACGAGGGCCTTATGTTTCCTGCCACCACTCGTGGCACTGTTTTTGCATGGCATCCTAGTAGTTTCGGTATGTTTGTCTTCCACCGTAATTATAATTGTTTCATCCACATGCATGCGGGTTAGCAAGTTTCCCTTTACTAATTAACCTTCTTCTTGTGTTTCCAAGGTCCTGTGAACATCCCACCACCTATACTTGAAAATTTTTATAACCAAGGGGGAGATGACGATGGTGATGATCACGAGCATGACGACGAGCAACGCCGATATACTTTGTGGCGCCTGGCAACTAATTCCGATGGATCACCTCGTCTTGTGTGTATACAACCCACTGATGATGTTACTGGTAAGGAAGCAGGTGTCTCCCATGGTCGCACCCTCCGGACCTATTCCAACACCCCACTACTAGGAAAAGGCCTACTAATGGCGCACCTAATTTGGCCATTAATGGCGCATTAGTGGTGCGCCATTAGTAGCACGCCATTAGTATATTTTACTAATGGCGCACCACAGGTGCGCCATTAGTATCTGGTATAATAATGGCGCACCCCAGATGCGCCATTAGTATATACAACAGTGCGCCATTAGTATGCCTCCCAGGGGGCCATGTATACCCAGGTGTTTTGGCATACTAATGGCGCACGACAGCAAGATGCGCCATTAGTAACTTCGGCATACTAATGGCGCACTCTTTAATGAACGCCATTAGTATCCTTTGGCATACTAATGGCGCACTATGATGTGATGCGCCATTAGTATGAATATTACGTTTTTTTTATTTTTTTTATTTCTGTTTTTTGCACAGGTTACAAAATGTATAATTGGACAAAATATAGACAGCACACATCAACAACAGATTCATCGAATACAATAGAAGATTAGTCTCTGAATACAATTCATCATTTTAGTCTCCGAATACAAGTCATCATATTAGTCTCCGAATTGAAAAGACCAAACAAAGATAGAACATTATATTACAAGTCTCGAGACCGCGAGTTTGTCTTCACATTACAAGTCGATATCGATCATCTAAACTACCATCACATAGAAGAGAGCTGCGGTCATCACGATGAGCATCATCACGATGAAACTCGTCTTCATCCGGTTCCTCCAACGCTCCCTCCCCTCTCCCGCTAGATAGCGGGCGTATCTAGATTTGGCCTCGGCCCTAGTGGCGTACCCTTTGTAACTGTTACCGCTGAATCGGTGAACCTGTCTCCGACACTCCTCCCAGTCGTCGTAGACTCCGGGAACCTTACCCTTGTACACGACATACCACGGCATCGCTATGCAGTAGCCAAACGAAACGTTAGTACCAATTCACAGACAATACATAAGCAATATATAAGTATGCAACAAAACGATCGGAAGAGAAAAGCAAGACATTAATAGCATCGATTACATCTTAAGTTGAACGACTCTCGAAACCAAAGAGACATACTACAAGTTCATTAAAGTTTAATTACAACATGAGACTCAAGGGACCGGAGCGTGGATGAAGCCGCCGTCTATCGTGGGAGTCATGAAAGAACGGGCGTTGTCAGCCTGCATTTGTAGGATTGTGTCGATGTCACTGTTGGACGGTTGATTTCTGAGGTAGAACTCCCCCGCGGTACGAAGGACATCTTGATGGATGATTTCCACAAACTCCGACTGGATGTGAAAGAATTCTTGTCTGATGTCCGCATCCTGGATTGCCGACACGCTCGCGGCCCAATCTTTGAGTCTACTCGGTAGCAGAAGTTGATGATGGTCCCGTACGATCGCCCGCATGTGATGGATGGCGTAGTAGGCACCCTTCTGACCGCTAGGCGGCTGCTTGACGTAGCAGAACGTCGTATTGTGGGAGAACACGTGCTTGCTGTACTTACGAATAGGCCTAGTGAAGGTGCCTCCAGATTTGACGTAGCCGGGGAGAACATCAAGAACCTTCTTGACATTTGTGTAGTCTACGTTCGACTGACGGTCCGGGTCGAAATACGTGGCCATGGAATATTTGGGGCTTAGGAGGATGAGCGTGCAACGTGTGTCACTGCAGAAAACACGGAATGTTAAAAGAAAAACAATCGAAATCTAAGAATTCATATGTTACGGGGTGGTTGAGGGGAGGACTTACTCGGGAAAGTAAGGCACGGGGAAGTTATCCTTATCTTGGTTTGCCAGAATGACGCCTTCGAGGTAAGAACTCGCGACTTGCCGGTCCCCAGCGCTGCCCAAGATCTTGGCACGCATGTAGAAGGGGTTGACTATCACGATGTCCGGGGTCTTGTCGCGAATGATCCGCATCTCCATACTCAGCGAAAATAGCCGAACGAAGGTGTAGTGCAGCGGATGAAGGTTCAGCATAGCGTGGATGTCATCAAACCGCAGGAAGATCGTACCCCCGATGGAGTTATCCACAAAGCCCTTGCCCTCTGGCACCTTGGCCGCGAAAACCGGGTATGCCACATCCTTCTCTCCGAGACACCGCTTCTCCAAAGAAAGAACACTGTCATGCAGACTCCGCATAGCACCGGTTGCAGCATCGAGCATATTTCTCGGTAGCATCGGCCTACCCGCCACATGCACCCTCCTCGAGATATCCTCAGGTGAAGGTGGCCCGTCCTGAGCACGGATCGTACTCGGTGCCGGCTGGGCCGCACCCTTGTTAGTCTTTCTTTTGCGTGCCTTCTTCTTCTCCTGTAATGGGACCGAGTTCTGCTCACAGACCGCCTTCTTGAGTGTGTTGGGGCTGATCATATTTCGCACCTCGCCTATCTGAGGCTCGGTGAAGTTGGCAGCTGGAGGCGTCTCCTGAGAGCTGAACTGCAGACGACGCCTATTGCAACCTGGCTTCTCCGCGGTACCAGCTAGATCGCGCACGTCTTTTGTTGGGTTGGGTTCTTGAGAAGGAGGCCCCATGAAGTCGCCACCGTACCCATGATCGGCAAAGTACTGATCGACGTTGGCAAATGTATCGTCGTCGTCGTCGTTTTGATCCTGTGCCATATGCATGTTTGGATCCAGTGGCATAGGGATGTCCGGCACCGTTGCGGCGGTCTTGCCTTGGGGCCGACTTGGCGCCGACACGACTGGCGGTGTTGTCTTTGGGGTGGTGTCCCCCGCCCCCAAATGAATCTGGCTCTTCGGCCAAAGCAGGGGCCAGCTCAGGTAGGCGCTGAGGGTCATCACGTCATCATCGTCGGCCCCGACGAGTCGAATCGGAGGTAACAACTCGTCGCAGCCTGGCAGCACCCGAACCAGTTGAACCCTAAACAAGTTGGGTGGCATCTGGGTACCGTGGAACAAGGGGTTGCCCGGTTGAACGATTTTTCCCTTGGCGACATCGACCAACTCGTTGTTCACGAAGTGCAGGAGAGTGCACGGAACGTCGGCTGCACCCTGCGAAAACATGTAGGGCGTCAGGGATGCCCAGTCAAAGGCAAGGAGATGAAGTCCTCGGCCGAGAGAGGCTTAATTAGTTACCGTGATGATGGCGTCGAGCTCGGCTAATGTCGAGGCACCGCCAACGGCGGGCGTGCAGTTGACGGAGGGGCCACTTGCTGCAGA
Source organism: Triticum urartu (assembly GCF_003073215.2). Classification (NCBI taxonomy): domain Eukaryota; kingdom Viridiplantae; phylum Streptophyta; class Magnoliopsida; order Poales; family Poaceae; genus Triticum; species Triticum urartu. The sequence goes on along the minus strand of NC_053028.1, from coordinate 88,871,106 downwards.
GGTGTCGGCCGACGTACACCCGGGTGCATTAAGCTCCCGTGCCGGCGTCGGAGACACCAATGCCGCCTCCGCCGGAGACACAAATGGCCCCGCCATCGCGTTCTGCGAGTTGCTGGCCTGAAGCTAGGAATCGGGGGCGGCCCCTATTGGCCGCCCGCAATCCACGCATTAATCCCCTGGATCAAGGTAGGCACAATGGCGGTGATCGTCGCTCCGAGTTGTTGTTGCACTTGCTCTTGGACAATCTCCGGAATCCGCGCCACCTGTGCCCTGAGTTCTTGAACCTCGCGCGCCTGGCTTTCCGAGCTGGTATTTTTCTCCTTTCGCCCACCAGTGTTATATTATGACGATCATTTTGTCGACAAGCCTTTGCCGGCCACACGACCAGCTGACGTCGGCTTACTGAGCTTATCCTTGTTCTTCATTACATTCAACGCCCTATTTAGAGTGGTGTCCCAAGGGTTGCTCTTAGTCGACCCCGCACTACTGCTTTTAGTCGCCTGCGGAAGGAATGTGAACCATTTAGAAATTTGGCTTCATTAATTAGAATGCAACCATATGGAGCTAATTACGCGGGGGTGTATTCCTTACCAGAACAAGCTCAAGCGCCCTGGTCTTCGGATCCGTGGTAAGCTCCTTTGTTTTTGGGTCCTTCTTGTACCGGGCCCTGACAAAGTTCCTGGTCTGCTTGTCACCGTATTTATCGAAGAGGGGTGGTAGGCCTTGCTCGGCACGGTCCGCCTCCTCCTTGTCCCATATAGGCTCCGCCACTCTGTAACCGCCGGGACCGAGTGTGTGTTCCCCTAAGTTTAGCTCCCACATTTCTTTCCCCCACTTACTTGATTCGGAGCTTACGGTGCTCGAGCAATTGATCTTGAAGTTGTTGTAGTCATCTTCGGTGATCGAAGGATTTTTCTCCTTGATCTTCTCATAACTCTCACCTTTCTCGATCATTCTCTTCACATTGCTTTTCCAAGTAGACAGGGCCGTGCTCATCTTCGTGAGGGCAGCATTGTTCACTTTATTCCCTTTGAGGCTTGTGTTTTCAAATTCAGCGGGGAACTTGTATCATTCGTGCAGCTTCGTGAAGAGGAGGTTGCGTAAATTCCCTCGGTCAGGATGCCTGAGGTTCTCGGTGTTGATCGAGACGGTGCTCCGGAGAATGCACCCGAGCTGAAGTGAGTACCCCTTGACTATTCGTTCGGGCGCCGTTGGATTCCCATTGGAGTCCACTTCAGTAACTTCCTTCTTGAGGATGCGGAGCATGGTCGGGCGCCGGTCCTTCCGTTGCCTCTTCGGTTGGCTGCCGTCTGTGCGTGCGCCGCCATCATCAGTGGTGGCATCCTCGGCGGCACCATCAGTGGTGGCATCAGTGGGGTCATCCTCGGCGGTACCATCAGTGGTCTCAGGACCGGTGGGGAAGGCGGCGTACTCATACAAGTGAGGTTGTTCCTCCATCTCCTGGGACAGCTCCCAGAATTTCTTGCCGCCCGAACCCCCGGCCTCATCGTTGTTGGCCATGTTTCTCTATAAACAGGAACAAAGTTTGGTCAAAAAGTTGGTTATTGTCAAGGAACAAGATCATGGTCTCATCATTTAGGGTTTGTCGACACCGAGGCATCCTAAAAGCTAAGCTTTTATCATTGAGGGTTTTTCGACGCCGAGGCACCCTAAAAGCCTAAGCTTTCATCATTTCGGTTTTTATCGACACCGAGGCACCCTAAAAGCCATGCATTAGTCACAAGTACGCCGGGGCACTTGATCCTACTTAATTAACTACTAAGATACCCCGGCCCATGCATTAGTCACAAGTACCCCATATGTCCTATTTTTTAGCAAAGTCATGCTAAAATTCACGGAAAATTTCAGCATGACCTTTGCTGAAAATAGGACATATGGAGTACCCGAATTTGCCGGAACGGAAGTTAATCGACATTCCAGCAAACTCAAGGGCCTCTCGGGTGGACAAGGCAAAAAAGGACACGATGGTCGGAGACATGACCTTTGCCTAACAGTTCTGAACTCCTGCCAAAACTGAACACAACATATATATACCAAGCATCTTGCCAGCTAGTAGACCAGCTAGTAGACCATCATTTGTCAGGCCAAATTGAGGCCAAACAGAAAACCAATGTGGGTATGGCACAAAGTCCATGACCCAGAATAGGAGACATACCAAGCACTAAATGAGGAGATAAACAGAAAAATAGTTAAACTGTTAGGCATTATGTGTCACAGGTACTGCTACAGTTTTAAATAAGAAGATAAAAAAGAAAGCTGATGTACAAAACCTCAAAACAATGCAAAGTGCTATGGGCTAAAAAACAATTACAGTAGACTAAAAAAGAGGAATCATTATCTTCTATATGAAGCTGAACTAGGCAGACTGAACTGATTTTGATTTTCAAGTTCCAAAGTACCATCAAAACCATTGGTTTACGTATCAAGGTTCAGTATGGACTTTTTACTTATGAAATGATTCCCCACCCGTAGCAAACAACTATCTTCAGACAACCTTCTAGCATCTGTCCATAAACCCAACAGGCACAATGTTGTGCTTGTTAACCACGTACTGATTTAATCCAACATCAGTTCATACTATTTGCTAGTCTTAACTCCTAACTGAAAGTCTGAAACAAATTATCAAAAGTTCGGAACAATTACAGTAGGCTAGAAAATAGGAACCTATGTGAAGCTGAACTAGGCAGACTGAACTGATTTGGGTTTTCAAATTCCAAAGTCTTCCACTAGCAGCATATCGTATTAAAGCACAGTAGCATCAAAACGAATAGTTCCCATATCAAGGTTTAGTGTGGATTTTAAGTCTGTCCATAATAGCATCAAAGAACTGATTTGATTCAACAACTTTTACTGAAAGTCTGAAACACATTAGGAAAAGTTTCAGACCACATAAACTGTTTTTCAGACTAGTAGTTTCAAATACCCAAACTTTTACTAAATTTGGAATTTGGAGGTCACCGACCTCTTCATCCCTTTTACTGTCAAAAAACTACTAATAGCACAAGTGACATGAAAATTCAGGAGTACGAGATCACAAAGGCCATGTCATGCTTGGCAATATTTGTTTACTGAAACTAAATGAACATTTTACTGGTAGTGTACTGATAGTGTAATCTAGCTATTGTACTGATATTTCTATTTCTTTGAACATTTTACTGTCAATAAAAATGATGTACTGCTGCTTTCAGTTAATTCAAATTAGCTAAAACCTTTTACTGTCAAATAGTGCTAATGTTTACTCTATGAAATAAACTACTCCTCCTCTCTTCTCTTCTTCAGTTAATTAGGAATAGTTTTAGAGGTAACTAACTGAAACTATTTATCATGTTGACAACAGTAGCATGTGGACCTATCATGGTGATTTCATATCAAAATAGAGGAGTACTCCTGTTCATTTGGAGAACTCATACAACAATTGGTATGCATCAAACTTGGGATCAACAACAGCAAGAATCAAGCCCAATACAGAGAGGAGAGGAGCAGCAGAAGTGGATAGCGCAGCGCTGACCTCGAGCTCTTGATTGGAGTGGGGGGTGGCGGCCGGCGAGGGATCTGTGGCTCCGGCGACGGTTGTGTGGACGGAGCGGCGTCCGGGCGGCGGGGTCGCGTCGAGGCGGCGGGGCAGCGTCGAGGCGGGGTCGAGGTGGCGTCGGGGCGGCGGGGCAGCGTCGTGGCGGCGGGGTCGAGGCGGCGTCGGGGCGGCGTCGGGGCGGCGGGGCAGCGTCGAGGCGGCGGGGCAGCGGCGTCGGGAGAGGAGAGGGGAAGGGGATCAAGGGCGAGGGCGAGGGAGAGAGAGGGGATAGGGAGGGGCCGGGGAGGGAATATGGATGGGGCACGGCACAATACTAATGGCGCACCACCCCTCGGTGCGCCATAAGTACATCCATACTAATGGCGCACCTCACCCTGGTGCGCCATTAGTATTTTTTTCTTATAGCAATGGCACAATACTAATAGCGCACCACCCTTCGGTGCGCCATAAGTACATCCATACTAATGGCGCACCTCACTGTGGTGCGCCATAAGTAATATTTTTTTTATAAGACAGTAATAATTTTTTAAAAAATATCATCAAACAATAATGCCGGTGGAGCGGGGGAGGGTGCGCGGGGTGCGGGGGGTCGGCGGCGGCGGTTGAGTAGGGGAGGGGTGCGGGGGGTCGGCGATGGCGGTTGAGTAGGGGAATCGAGGGTGCGGGGGGTCGGCGGCGGCGGCCGGTGGACCGGGGGGTGCTCGGCGGCGAGGGGGACCGGATCTGGCGAGGTGGGATAGCGATCGAGATGGAGGGGGATCGAGATCGAGTGTCCATGAAATTTAAAAATATTCATGATAGTTCAAAAAGTACCCATGAAATACAATCGAGAAATGAAGGCTATGATTTAAATACAATCGATCTTAGCTAGCTATCTGTTCACAATCTTCTTGCCCTTCTTTTTCGCAAATGGAGTTCTTCTGTGGAACGGACGTCCTTTAGGTAGGGTGGTCCTGCTTCCTCTTGTGGTGTATGCTGCTACTTCATCATCGTTGTCATGTTCGATCCTCGGGTCGCCGTACTTGTCGAAGTCTTGCTCATTGGCTACTCCATCCATTCCGATGATCTTCCTTTTGCCTCTCCTCACGACAACACGATTGGGCTTTGACGGGTCGGTAATGAAGAAGCATTGGTCCACTTGGGAAGCCAGTACCCATGGCTCATTTTTTGCGGTGACGTTTGCGCCCGCGGTTTTGGATTTGGCTTCGGGTATAACCATGGTGGTGAAATACCGGTCTTCTTTTAGGACGATCTTGGCCCATCTGACACGGAACATCGGGACCTTCTCTCCAGCGTAGCTCAGCTCCCAGATCTCCTCGATCCTTCCGTAGTATCTGTCCTTGTCGTTACCGGTGTAGGATTCCATCATTACCCCGGAGTTCTGATAACCATAGCTCTTCATGTCCTTGGCCTCGGTGTAGAATGTGTAGCCGTTGATATCGTACGCCTCATAGGTCATCAGGTTGTGCTCGGCGCCCTGTGACAAGGCGAATATGAGTTGTTCTTCCGTGGAAGAATCCTCATGTAAAGGGTACGACAGAAGCTTCTGCTTGAACCAATGCGTGAAACATGAGTTGTGCTCTTTGAGTATATCTCCGTCCGTCCTCTGTTGGCCTCGGTCATTGTACGTCTTCTTAATAAAGGTTTTGTGCTGTACCACCCAAGGATCGACCACGTCTATGTGTTGTAGCGCGACTAGGTTTGCTCTTTCAAAGTCGGCGAGTCGACCCTCGAAGTCGACATGCATTTCGCGACGACCCTCACGGTGACCCCATCCAGCGAGCCTGCCGAGGTGCCTATTGACGGGCAGACCAACGGGGTTCTCGATGCCTAGATAATTCATGCAGTAGGAGATGCACTCTTCAGTCAGAAAGCCCCTGGCTATGCTTCCATCTGGACGTGACATGCTGCGAACGTATCCTTTGATGACACCATTCATCCTTTCGAACGGCATCATGCTGTGCAGGAACCTCGGCCCGAGTTGGATGATATCGTCCACGATATGGACCAGCAGATGCACCATAACGTCGAAGAATGCGGGCGGGAAGTACATCTAAAGCTCGCATAGTATCACCATGATCTCTTCCTGTAGCCTTCTGAGTTGCCTCACGCTAACAGACTTCCGAGAGATGACGTCGAAAAAGTTGCATAGGCCAAATAGGGTTTCACGGACGTGCGCGTCCATGATCCCACGGATTGCAACTGGAAGTATCTGCGTCATCAGCACGTGACAGTCGTGAGACTTCATCCCGCTGAACTTCAGCTTCGCTGGGTCTAGGTATCAGCTTATCTTCCCCGCGTAACCGTAAGGAAGTTTTAGTCCTACGAGGCAGGTGAAAAATTGCTTGATCTCCTCCTGACTTAGAGTGAAGCACGCGGGAGGGTAGTCATTTCCGGTCTTCTTGGCCTTCTTGCCTTTGCGACGACTTTCCGTGTCCTGCTTCGCCTCATCATCATCATCATCATGATCATCATATATAGCGTGAAGCTCCTGCCTGATGCCCATTGATTTCAAGTCTGCCCTTGCTTTCGGCCCATCTTTGGTCCTCTCTGGCATGTTGAGCAGGGTACCGAGCAGACTCTCGCACACGTTCTTCGTGATATGCATGACATCAAGGCTGTGAGGCACACGGTGGATCTTCCAGTACGGCAAGTCCCAGAAAACAGACCTCGTTTTCCATACCTTCAGCAGCGGCTCTGGCGCCTTTCGCTTCTTTCCTGGCTCTGGCGCCTTTTGCTTCTTTCCTGGCAGTGGGCAGTCTTTCCAATTTTTCAACAGCTCGTCTATTTCCTCCCCGCTCCTCGTACGCGGGCGTCCTCGGGGTTTGGTTTCACCATCGAACAGATCATTGCGTTTTCTCCATGGTTCATTGTCGCGAAGCCACCTTCGATGTCCCATGAACACGGTTTTCAAAGACCCGGGATCTCTATCTAGCTGGCGGTACGTTGTGTCATCCATGCACCTGACGCATCCAGAAAATCCGTGGACCACCTGCCCCGCGACATATCCGTAACCGAGATAGTCGTGCACCGTCGTGAGCAGCGCGGCTCTCATAGGGAAATATTCTTTTTCTGCGGCGTCCCACATATTGGCTGGCGTTTTCCACAGCGTGTCAAGCTCCTCTTTCAGCAGCCCCAGGTACAGATTGATGTCGTTCCCTGGTTGTTTCGGTCCTTCAATTAGCATACTCATGTGAATGTACTTCCTCTTCATGCACAACCAGGGGGGAAGGTTGTACATCCACACAAACACAGGCCAGGTGCTATGTGTGCTTCTCTGGCTGCCAAATGGATTGCCTCCATCGGTGCTCGCGCCCAGCACGATGTTCCTTGGATCGTTCCCAAATTCTGGGTCTTCGAAGTTCAACGCTTGCCACTGGCTCGCATCCTTAGGGTGACTCAGCATCTTGTCTTTTTTATCTATCTCCGGATCATATGCGTCATCTTCTTGCTTCTTCTCCTCCCTATCCGCGTGCCAACACAGGAGCTTTTCTACCTTAGGGTCCGCGAAATACCGCTGCAGACGAGGAGTGATCGGAAAGTACCACACCAATTTTCGAGGAGCTTTCTTCCTCTTCTTGTATCGAGTGAAGCCGCACACCGGACATATGGTAGACTCCGCGTGCTCGTCCCGATAAATGATGCAATTGTTCATGCACACATGGTATTTCACGTGCGGTAAATCCAGAGGACACATGATTTTCTTCGCCTCCTCGAAACTGGTCGGGCACTTGTTCCCCTCGGGAAGACGTTCGTGCCAGAATGACATGTTCTCATCGAAGCATGCGTCGGTCATTTTGTGTTTTACCTTCATCTCCAGAGCCATGAGCGTTACTTTCAGGCGGGTATCCTCGGGCCTGCATCCTTCATACAATGGAGTAACCGCGTCTAACTCAAGTTGATCCATCTTGGCTTTCTCTCGGGCGGCAGCTCTTGCGTTATCCGTCTGCTTGAGAAGCAGCTCTTGAATATGAGGGTCCTGCACGCAGCCCATCGATGCTCCAGCGTCGTCTGCTCCGCCGGCATCATCATCTTCATGATCATGCCCGTCGACTGCTCCGACATCTTCCTCATCATCATGTCCTGCATCTTCTACATGATGACTGTGTACAGCATCACCGTCGTGATCATCTCCTGGGGATTCTTCGTCTTCTCGCCCGCCCGAGCCGCGGTGGTTGCCTTGCTGCCCTTCCTCATTTCTTGCTCGGCCCCCATGGACGACTTCGTAGTCATCTTCATCACCTTGCCACCGATAGCCATCCATGAAACCACGCAAGAGCAGGTGGTCCCGCACCTTCCTGGATTCCGGGTCCGCAATAAGGCTCTTCAGCTTGCATCTTCGACACGAACATCTTATCTCCGTCTCGTTCTTTTGAAGCATCTCGGCCTTCGCGGACCTCAAAAACCTATTCACGATGCCTACGGTCATCATGCGGACCATGGTCGCCTGCGGGGTAGAGCAAAACGATATTTTAGAACCAAGAAAAAATTTGGCATGACTTTCCCTAAAAATAGGACCAAAAAGAATGCTTAATGCCAAAATTCTCGCCGAAACGGAAATGAATCAACATTCCGGCAAAATATTGGCAACTATCGAATTTCAAATACTGGTACACCTCCAAACACAAACACATATGCAACAGCACAAACATATGCAACACCACGAACATACATAGATCTAGCTAGGCCATAAAAAGTGCATGTGCACATTGTTGTAGGGAGAACAACATAAATATAGCTTCCCCCCTTACTTACCTATCAAAACAAGGTAATTTAACCACTTAAATTGAATGAATCTATGGTGGAAATGAGGTGAAAAAGAGGAGGCACCCGAGACAAGGAGGAGGTGGAGAGAATGAAGTGGGGAGAAAGTGAGTGTGGGTAGGAGAGGCTGTCCAAAATATCTTGTTGCTGCCCACTTACTAATGGCGCACCAACTCTAAATGCGCCATTAGTAATCCAGGTTACTAATGGCGCACCTCCTGGTGGTGCGCCATTAGTAGTTTTGCAAAAAAAAATACTAATGGCGCACACTAGTAATGGCGCACGGTGGAACAGTGCGCCATTAGTAGTTTTGCAAAAAAGGGAATAAAAAATATAATAAAAAAACAATATTAGTGGCGCACTTTTCGACAGGTGCGCCATTACTAGTTACAACTAGTAATGGCGCACTGTGTCTGGATGCGCCATTAGTATGTTTGGACAGGCGCACTAGTTAAATTTTTTTTTGATACTAATGGCGCACCCGGGGCCAGGTGCGCCATTAGTAGTTTCAACTCTAATGGCGTATCAGAAGGTGGTGCGCCATTAGTATATACTAATGGCGCACCACTTGTCTGGTGCGCCATTAGTGTCAATCCCATCTATAGCCCTTTTTCTAGTAGTGCCCGTTGCATGGTATTCGGGATGGATACTAGTGTGCTAGCGCCAACTCCTTCTCCCTGGCACAGAATTGATAGTCTTGGAGAAAACTCGCTCTTCCTTGGAAAAAACTATCCGATGATGGTGAAAGGCGATCCAACTGCTGTTGACACATTTATGAGAAGCAACTGTGTCTATACCTCGGACATTTGGGTGGTTCCCTACCCTCGTACTGATATAGTAGGCCGCTTCAGCCTGGATGATCGGTCCTGCGTTGGTCTCCAGATCGACAACAGATGGCCCATCCCAGAGAATCAGTTGTGGTTCAAAGCAAGCGTTTCCAATGCCGCGGAATGGTTGAGTTGAAGTTCATTTCATGGCTTGTTATTTGTTGTGTGGTGAAAACTTTAGTATTTATAATGTATCCGCGTTGTCGATGTGGGTTGATGACCTGTTGTATGTAATAAAATGATATGCCTATGATAAACTTACTAAATTTACGAATGGCTTTCGAGTCGCTTCTCTAAATTTGTACTAGCTTCACATGCTTCGCGCGTTGGGCGGGTGTTTTTACTGTAGCCATATGTTAATGTGTTCGTTGTACGTAACCAGCACCTCGAATCCTCGATACTAGTATACTATATACTAGTAGGAGAAAGTAGTAGGAGTAGTAGGGTGGCATGGGCCAGAACAAGCATTCACGTCCAGGAGTACGGCACACGCCACCACCACGACATCCATCTGACACCATATTATTTTTTGGAGTTCGTGCTAGAGCAATCTCTTCAACCTCGTCGTTTCTCTAACTTCAGCCATCGCGCGGAGGGCGAGGTGGGGGTTTGCCAATAGTCAGTTTCCTTAACTGCGGTCCCGCTTGTAAGGCCAACTCCAACGCATGACCCCAAACGCACCTCCATTTTGCACGGACTCCAGTGATAATTTTGACTAGAAAAGCAAGACCAAAGAAAACAAGAACCACAAGAATACATTTTACTACTCCTGTAAGTTGGATTAGTGCCTTCTCGATGCATTCATTGTTGATCTGCGGAGGCTCGATCTTGCGTTTGTGCTAGCTAAAAGTGATAGAACATCTACTAAATTGTGCTCTATCAATAAATGGATGTACTCTTCTTCCCAATACAAAAACTTGCATCCATTCTACTCCCTCCGTTGCACAATACATGCCTTCTATTTGTCAATATATATATATATATATGTATGTATCTAGACATGTCTTAGTATATAGGTACATCCATTTTTGGACAAATTGAAGTCAAGTATTTTGGAATGGAGGGAGTACACAATAAAATTTTTAAGTTACCACAACTAGTCTAATACGAGAGCAGAACCGAAGATTTGGTCGGGTTCTTCCTCCTTTTGCCGACACATGGGACATCCAGCATCCAGGTCGTGTCATGAAAGAAAATAGAGTGGTAGTTGAAGCCACGAGATGTGCATCTTGGGTTAAACTGTAAATAGAATCTTACTACTCTTGAGTAACTCCAAAAGCGGCCACCGAAGATCTTTTATTGGATTTGTTTTTCATCACCAGCATGTCGAGGTGAAAGATGTGCAGGTTCAGTGGGTCCTCTTGCGTTTTCACTGACATGTGGGGCTGCATGTGAGCAAACAAACGATGGGCTCCGCGCGTCCGCTGGCTGGCTGAGAAGAGAGATAGAGGAGGGCTGAGCACGGACTGCAGGAAATTTGTTCTACGTACCTCGATATAGGCTCGATATAGTGGGGTGGCATGGGCCATAACTCAATAGCATTCACGTCTAGCAGTACGGCACACGCCACCCACACGGGTCCCATCCGACACCAATTTTCCTGGAGTCCGTGCTACAACCATCTCTTCTCCCTCTTGTTTTCTCAGCCATCGCGTGGTGGGCGGGGTGGGGGTTTGCCGATAGTCGGTTTGCTCAACTGCGGTCCCACTTGTAAGTGAAAATGCAACACCGCACGCATTCCCGCTTGAGCGGCGTGCCGGACCAACCGTGTGGGGGTGCGACGCGAACACGACAGGCTTTTCCTTTTGAACTCGTAACTTGTAAAATTTGTTTATGCTCCATGGCGCGACCGATAGATAGAAAATAACGATTTTGCTTAGAGTAATGAGAAGTTTGGTTCTGGCGCCTTTCATGCATGGAGTATGTACGATAATTATGAAGTTGATGCGAAAGGTAAGATAATTACTGTAGTATCATATACTACTACATGGATTTGACGGAAAGATAAAAATACATACGGATCCATCAACATTCAATGACATCCTCACGCCCTAGTGCGCCGGGTCACCAACCGACGTGTGAGGAGCAGCGGCGTTGGCGGCGAGCTCAACGTGCTTCTGAACAGTGACGTCCAAGGTTGCCTTGCGCTCCAAGAAGGCCAGCGTCCTATCGTCCTCCTCTTGCATGTAGTAGTCCATGTGGACGATTTGCGCGTAGACGTGGGTGATTATGTTGATGGTGTCTTGCTGCGCCAGGCGCTACGCGGCGAGCACGACCTCGAGGTGGACATTCTCCGGCGCGATGACGGGCAGTCGCAGGGCCACCAGTGCGTCGAAGAGGTTGTTACCATAGTGGCCGTTGAGGGAGGCGGGCATCGCAGAGCCTGGGCGCGTTGGCTAGAGGCTTACGTCAAATTCGTCCGCAAGCTTCTTGACGACGGTGAACTTGTCGAGGAAACCGACGAGGACCTCGTCGAACAAGGAGACGAAGTTGTTGTCCAAGAGGCCCCTCGCCCTGGCGGCCTCAAGCAATACTACCTGGAGATGTTCCTCGGTGCCGGTGGACGTTGTAGTACTCCTAAATCCAGACGGTGGTGCTACTAGTACTAGTAGTAGTACTACCAATGTAGTAGTAGGAGTACTAGCACTATACGACCCGTTGGTCAAATTATTACGTGTTGCTCCTCATAGTGAAGTGACAAGACCCTGCGCCGGAGATGACACCTGAGTATAGGCGCCGTGTTCGGCATACCATAGTCAGCCTCACCGTCTGCAGTCACTATCATCATGGCTGTAGAGCTAGCCTGCTTACAACTAGCCCTGTTCAACATAATTTCCCGTGCGTAGATGCCCATGCATTGCACGGAACACCAAGATTGGGGGTGGACAGCTCCGGCAGCGGCCATCGCGCCAGATTTTTCCACGGCCTTCTACTCCTAGATTGTGCGAGACAAGGAGTTGTTTGTAAATAGGGAACAAGTCCGGGCATCTTTTTGCAAAAATGGAGAAGCTTGGTTTGTATGCGTCAGATCTAGATCCGACGACTATTGGTGAAAGATGGGAGGCACAACATCATCACCAACTCAGGACCTGTTTGAGTCGCAGGATTTTAAAAACGCAGGAATAGGACACGGCAATATTACAAGTTTCAAACTGATATTACAAATGTTAGGAGTAATGCTGCACCTACAAAGAGGGAATTACTAGGAAGTTTACATAAGAACTTTCGTTACTTTAGGTGGATGCAGCATTATCGTACAAACTAAAATCCACCGCCCTGACAAGTCACTAATGGGCAAATAAGTTTTCGAGTCTCTGGCCACTTGATGTTTCAAAAACAAATTCAGCTTCTGCAGAAAAATGAGCTCCACCGTGTACCCGCGCGGGTGTGGCTGGGCACGAAGCGTGAGTACGTGCACGGTGCACCTATTCTCTTCTTGTATACGTACACCACCTATGTGGGGTTGTGTGAGAGAGATACAAACCTAGAGAGATATAGTGTGTGGGTTCTTGAGAGTTTTTTTGTGGGGGGGGGGTCAATCAAAATTTTTGACATATGCAATGTGTGTGAAATAGAGTCCTGGATATAACATATATAGAGGGGGCGATCCACGAGAAGAGAGTGGAGGTATCAGCAGCTTGAGGTGTCCATAGAATCGAAGAGAGGGATGATGATGATGTGTGTGTGCGCGCGCGCGATCGATAAAGAGTGCCATCGAATTTGTGTGTGCCCACGTCAAAGATATAGAGTGGCTGGCCTACTGGAACGTGAGATGGGACATGTGCAGTTTGTCTCTATGGCATGGATACCTATCTGCAGCGCTTGACTATCGGTGTGTGGTGGGGGAAGAGGGAGGCCCAATTAACTATAGAGGTACAATGGCTGGTATATGTGTGGAGGAGGAGAGATGCCTACCTCATGTATTAAGGAGATCAATCTGCCTCATGTATTAAGGGAGATCAATCGGCATCCATGCATATGTGCAGGAGACGAATAAGGTTGGGAGAGAGACAGAGCTAGAGTGTTGGAGGCGGTGGTAGTGGAGTTGCTTCTAACAAATGGTGGGATAGGCTTGCTAGAGAAACAGAGGGCACGCCCGCAATAGAAATAAGAGAGGAGATGGCTGCTTGTTGTCTGTGCACGTGCGTGTGAGAGATGGGTCAGGAGGCATGCACAAATGACGAGGGGGGCGATGTGGTTGTGGTAAGCAGACGTAACTACATAGGAAGATCAATCGCCCTTTGTAAGATAAAGGAGAGACATAACTTGTGAGGTACGTCGATCCATGGGGGGGTAGTTAAAATCGATCTAGGTATATGTTGGGAGATCGATCGGTATACATGCATGTGTGTGTTAGAAGCAAATGAGGCACGAGGAGAAGGATAGAGAGAGAGGGATGCATGTAGGAGGTGGTACAAGAGGCATACTATATCGAGGGGGAGGAGTGTGCGAGTACGAGAACGATGAAAAGAGTGGTGGGAGTGAGGCATGGACGGTGACAAGAGAAGAGGGGAAGCTTGTGTTTGTGCTAAGCACACCTGGCTAGAGAGGCATATCGATCGATGTGTGCCGTAAAGAAGGAGCTGGGGGGCCTACACACACCGTGGGTGAACGACCTAAAGTGAAAAGACGAATTTGCGCGATGGAGCTAGAGAATGCTGAGGGAGGGTGAGAGGGATGCTGGCGTGTGCATGCACAAGAGAAAGTTAGCGCTAGCTACAAAGATAAGAGGGTTGTGTGGGTGTAAAAGACGAATAGAGATCATATATACTTCATTATAAAAAGTGAATTCCGATATTTGAAGAATTTATCATAGTGTTTCAAACCGACGGATGTGTGAATATATATAACGGTGATACACATGGTGTGGTTATGAACATGGTATACTACATTTAATATGTTTTATCTCTACTCTTATAAAAAACGGAGTTGTTGATGATGGTGTGCCTGCCATCCTGCATTATAGGCCGTCTGATTTATATCTGGCGGATAGCAAGGAAACTATGATGGTTGAAGTTGGCAACAATCATGATTGTAGATTCTTATTGAAATAGAGAAACGAATTCAAATTTAGTTTGAATTGCAGTGGTAGTATAGACACTTGGAATGCACTAAAATGTTGGTATGAGTAGGTCACATGCATTATACAGCAAGCGAAAAAATTTAATCGGACATAACATGGATTCATACTCCCTCCTTCCATCTGTATAGGGCGTAATGAGATTTTAAGACCGCCTTTGACTATTGACAAGATTAATAGTACATGACATGCACAATGTGAAAATTATGTCATTGAAAGAACCTTTCACAGACGAATTTAACGGTTTGCTTTGTGTAAGTTGCATGTCATATATCATTGCTCTAATATTTGGTCAAAGTTAGCATCGAAAAACGCATTAGGCCCTGTATAGATGGAAGGAGGGAGTGGCTTTGAATAGCATTTGTGTAGGAAAACGGGGCAAGACTCTCTCTTTGTGTGGTGTGAATAGTTTTATTTTTTCGTTTTCTTTTTGGTTGAGGGAAGTGCGAATTAATATGGTACGTACAAGTACAATATTACTACATGTTAGGCTTGTACCTAACATTCAACCCGCGTCTTATTATATCTCGAAAATTCAGATATCGTGCTCCCAAAACTGGCGCCTTCACAACCCGCACCTTGCTATCCCGAAATTACAACGCGCGCGAAAACTCCCTCCAGCTGCCAAATCCCGACACGCGAAATCCCCCTTCTAACCCTGAGCCGAAAGGGCCGCTAGTTCAAATCGGTGGGGGGTACTTTTGTAACACACCCTACATTTTGGACAAGCACGTTCCTAAGTCATGCTTCACCCCTCCCATCGCCCCCTTTTCGCCATTCGAAATCCCAGGCCGCCATAACCTCTCCGCTCCAGCCGCGAAACCCCACCCTCCTCCGTCCGCCACGTCACCGCTACCCAGCCGGAGCCTCTTCCCCGACGACATTGTTCAGCGCAATAGCTCGACGTCCCTCGTCCACCTCCCCGGATGAGGATCCGTCGTCCGTCTCGCCGTCTCGCCGGTTCAGCCGCCCCGTCCTCCACCTCCAAGGAGCTGCTCCGACGATCGCCTTGTCTATCACGACTGCTCCATCCCCACAGCGCCGCCTTAACCTGCTCCATCAGAACCGCAGCATCCTCACCGACTCCTCGGACGAAGCCGAGGCCTACTCGGCGCCACCAAAGAGGTTGTACACTCATCGCATCGCACCTTCTTCTTAACTCAACCTCCCGACGCCGACGGTGCTCCATCCCGCACCCCCATGGAGCGGCTACCTTGAAGCCGGCGCTGTGGGCGACATCTCCACGGCGGCTCTCCCCCAGTGCGAGGCCCCTTCGGCGGCGGCGTCCGTACCAGCCGGATCTGCTGCTGCTGCTCTGACTCTCACTTGATCGCTCGCTCGCCCAGCTGCTGCTTCTGCTCTCCCCCTCGCTCGTGCTGCTGCTCTGCTCTGATTAAGCCACACTTCAGTCGACTGAATCAACTTTTGGGTCAGTCGATTTTCAGGGGTTGGGGGGCGCGCCGGAGTTAAGGAAGAACCACCCACTGCGGGGACGGGGGCTCGCCGGAGAGGTACCCCACTATCTATCTTAAGGTTCAGGGTGGGGGCGGGGGGCCTAGAGGGCTGGCTGGGGCGGCGGTGGCGAGTTGTTTCGGGGCGGCGAGGCGGCGCTGGGGCCGGGGGTTCGGCCGGTGGTGTCTGGCGGCTCAGGGGGGTGCAGGTTGAAGATGAACTGCAGGCCCTCCCGAAACTACATGTCAAGTGCCTTTCTGCTACCGTTGCGTTCAGTTTCGACAGTAGCATTCAGATTCCACAGTAAATTTCAGTTTCAACAGTTAAGTTCAGAGTCAACTGTTTTTACCTCATCTGTTGTAGTCAGGTGGTTTTTGGTGATGTTAATTTTACATCCATTTTACATCATCTATTGGAGATGCTATTAGAATCCCACTTGAGATTGACGATGTCTGTCTTTTGCTACTTCAGCCTTGACGTCTTACGGCTCACCGGAGCTGCTCCAACGACAGAACGATCCGTCACAACAGAGCAGTGCCCTGGACGCCGTCTACAGATTCCTCAGATCTTCCTCCACACCTCCGACAGCCACCTCTGCCTCAACTGCTTCAGCGACCAAACCAATGATGCTGAGGTCGACACGGCTATGGTAAAGAGGTTGTACACTTGTTGCATCACTTATTACTATACATTCACGTTGATCCATTAGGGCTATTTTGGTTCAATGGAAAAACATCGATCCACTGGTTGTTGCCATCACTCTAAATTTCTGCATGCTCTCCTTACATAATCTCACCATATTTTTTTCATATGCATGTCAGATATTGTACACAGTCATGCTGAACATGTAGAGAAAAAAAAGAAGAGTTTTCCGCGGCAATACAATGTCATGCAGACATCGCTCCATGGTGGGTTCAATGACAACCCCCCACCCCTCTCCAGATTGTAATCCAGAGGAAGATATCTGTTCTGAGGCGGATTCGGACGCCGCTGACCACTCCTATTTACCCCCAAGGTGTTTGCTCTACCTTGGCATGATGATGTTAGTCATATCATGCATATGTTGCCTTGCAGTGCCTACTATTGACATCATATATGTCATCTGCTTAGTTTCGACATGTTCTGTAATGCCACCTATTTAGTTTCTATATCATATATGGGAATTATGCAGTCTCATGTCTTTTAGCCAGCCATAATATATGTGAAATGTGCAATCCCATCCTGTTTAACCAGGCATCATATATTTGAATGATATCTTTCCCATCCTTTTCTTCATTACATTTCCATTTTTCGACAATGTTTGTACATTAAACTACTCTTCCTGTGAATCAGCCATTTGGGTGGGAGATGGAAAAATCTGGAGTCAAAACAAGGCCTTCAGAGCAGACAGTGCTACCTGTCAAAGCAGATCTATTGTTGGGTCCCGATAGCTCCTCAAAGATGGATTCAGAGACAGATGACCAGTCCTATTCCCCCACTGAGGTGTATGCTCTAACTTGGCACGGTTATACTGCTCATATCATGCATACGGTGTCTTGCATTGCATAGTTTAGACATCATATACACAATATTCAACACCATGTTCTTAGTTCAGACATCATATTGAATGCCCTCTGTTTAGCATATAAATCACATATGTGAATTAAATGATGTGGTCCTGATTACTTAGATAACATGTAGGTGAATTATGTCATGCGATCCTGTTTAGTTATTCGTCATATCTTTGAATTATGTTATGCTATGATATCCAGTTTAGATAGACATCATATATGTGAAATTATGTCATGCTATCCATTTTAGTTAAACAATATACATGTCAACTATTTCATGCCCTCTTTTTTCCACACTATCTATTGCATTTGTCTCTCATACAATGTCTGTACATTCAACTATGTTTCCTGTTTATCAGCATTTGAATTGGAGCGGGTGATGCCAGTATCTAGCGGACTAAAAACACGGTCTTCAAATAAAACAGTGCTACCTCTTGGTGGAGATATCACCCCGGTTGTACATGCACAAGAACCAGCCCTACCATACATAACCCAAACTCTCGCAGATTGTACCCTACTACGATGGACAGAGAACCAGCTTCACCCAATCTAACCCCAACCCCAGCCGATAGTAACCCAGTTCCTGTTGACACAGCACCATCTCCACCACAGAGCTCCCAAACAAGAGCAGTTAGTAAGGCAGCTCCAGTGCCCAAAGGGCCAGTACTATCACGGTGAACCCCAACCCCACCAGTTAGTACGCTTATTCCTGTGGAGGAAGCACAACCAGCTAGTCGTAGTTTAGCATCTATCGCATTTGATGTTGTTAAATCGTATGTGCATATCTTCCCATCTTGGAAATATTATACTGAAGATGAAGGAAAATGCCAGTTGCAGGCGTTTGTCTAGGAGTTATGTGTAAGTAATGTTATTCATGGCAATTACTTTGCTTCGTCCCATACATCCTACCTCCATGATGGTTATAATACAACAAATTTTCCCATTTTTCTCTATAGAGAAGGACCGATTTGGAAACTCAGGATGAGGTAACCTGTGCTAATACCTCTGCTATCTTCAAGAATTCTTGGTGGCAGTATCGGAATTACCTGAAGAAAACGTACTTCACCGGCAAAGAAACTCATCAAATTCCCTTACGTTCTCCTGAGACACATTTACTAGACGATGACTGGGAACGCCTTGTTCTGTACTGGTCCCGAACCAAGAATGTGGTAAGGTCTATGAGCTCATTTTCTATTTTTAAGTATTATATTCTTGCGACTTACTGTACTCTGTTCATGTAGAACAAGTGCCTAAACCTGAAGAACAACTGTTCTAATTTAAGATTCCATTGCTACCATAGGACATAGATATATGTTTGTTTGATGCTTTTATTATGTACTAGTACTTGGCAATAGAAGGCTTGGTAGTTTAATCATGTCCACCTTACTAATGAACTGGTTCACCAAAATGAGTTTCAAATACTAGTACATGCTAAACTTGTTATGTGTTTGCTTGTTTCTTGTTTTAGAATGCTGACAGAATATTGGGGAAGAGTGCCTTATTAAGCAACGGTAAAGGAAGTAATGTAGATAAGGTTCAGGATAGTGACACATCCTGTCTTGGTTTAGTGTTGGAGTTACTGGCCACTACTGCTTGCACAAGCTATTCAAACTCACTGTCTGAATCAGTTCGGTTTCTTGAGTCTCAACTACAAGCTGAAAGACATCGATCAGCTGTGCTGCGACAAGAAGCGGAAGGACTACAGAAGTCCCTGGAGCATTCAGATGCATACTTTCTGGTGCAACAACAAGCGTCGGAGGATTTTAGTGCCAAGCAGGACAAAGCTAATTAGCTTGCTAAGCTTATTGCCAGCATGGTGGATACCCAGGATAACGTTTCTTGAGCTCTTCTGAAGTTGTTTCAGTTATGCTCTTGTTTTGCTGCCGCGTTTATTTGCACTGGTGGCCAATTTTGATGGCCAGTGTATATGATATGCTGCTTTGTTCCCTATATTTGCACTGGTGGCAAACTTTGATGCCTAGTGGATGTAATATGTGTAATAGCTGTGATAGCCTAGCGTTAGTTGCTTGCTTATTTATTTCCTTGTTGTCTTATTTATTTGTTTGCTTGTAGTCATTGCAGTTCTTTTTCCGTGGTTAACTAGTGGTTGCAATAACCTATTTTTTTTAAACTAGGCCACAATAACCATGGGCTAATATTTACTGTAGTGACACTGGGCCTCCTACGGGCCGTAGAAACAGTGGGCCTTCTACGGGCTGTAGAAACAGTAGGCCTTCTATGGGCCGTAGAAACAACGGGCCTTCTACGGGCCGTATCATCAATGGGCCTTATACGGGCCGTATGATCGATTGGCCAAACATGGGCCAATAACAGGCCGCATTATGGCCGTAAACGGGCTAGAGTTGGAATCGTCCGTTCATGGGCTGACCATAATGGGCCATCGTTAATACGCCGTATTTGATGACGCTATGAAAAAGGCCCAACGTATTAACGAACCACAAATGGGCCAACTTTAACCATGGGCTGATTTGGCCCACAAGCAAAAAATGACAGTAACGGGCCGTAAGTAAACGAATGCTGGAAATGAGCCCAAGAATAAATGGGCTCTGAGAAGGCCGAAAGATAACATGGGCTGGAAACGGCCCAACGGAATAACGGGCCATTAATGTGTATAAAGTGATACACTATTCATTATGGGCCAGTTTCACCACGGGCCGTTAATGGGTGTAAAGTGATACACTGTTCATTACGGGCTAGTTTCACCACGGGCCGTTAATAGGCCAAGAGTTACATAGGGCCTCATGTGGGCCGAAAGACGTCATGGGCCATACATGGGCCAAATGTGAAAACTGGCTGGAATCATATTGGATGGCCTAGATGACGCTACTGGGCCTAATTCGGATAGGGCGTAGCGGGCCTTTGGTTAGCTGGCTGTAAATGGGCTATATGCGAACATGCCGTTAACAGGCTTTCCATGGGCCGGCCCGCCACCTTTTGACCAAGTCAAACGGGCCGGCCTTTTCACAGGAATGGGCCTCTGTTGGGCCGTGCCATGTGTCGACGTATCATAGGCGCCTATCTGACCCACTAACGAGCTGACATGTGTTTCGTCCAGCCAATAAGAATTTTACACGTGGAAATTTCCCATTGGTTGGTGCTGTTAACGGGTTATCGGATCCAAAACCTGACCCGATACCTTAACGGCATTCCGTTACGGTGGATGCCATGTGTCGGTCACCCTTGACGAAAGAACTTCTGTGACGCGCGGTTTATCGTCATGGAAGTGGACACTTCCATGATGATAATTTTGGTAATGTCATGTAACACTTCTACGACAACACAGGTATGACTATCTTGATTTTGTCATAAATTTGTCATGGATGTACATGCATGACAAAAAAGTGTTTGATCTCTCTCTCTCTCTCTCTATCTCTCTCTCTCTCGTGTTCTTGAGGTGGTATGATCTTGATGTATCGCGAGCTTTGCTATTATAGTTGGATTTTATGATGTTTCTCCCCCTCTACTCTCTTGTGATGAATTGAGTTTTCCCTTTGAAGTTATCTTATTGGATTGAGTATTTAAGGATTTGAGAACACTTGAAGTATGTCTTGCATGTGCTTATTTGTGGTGACAATGGGATATCACGTGATCCACTTGATGTATGTTTTGGTGATCAACTTGCGAGTTTTGTGACCTCATGAACTTATGCATAGGGGTTGGCACATGTTTTCTTCTTGACTCTCCGGTAGAAATTTGGGGCACTCCTTGAAGTTCTTTGTGTTGGTTGAATAAATGAATCTGAGATTTTGTGATGCATATCTTATAATCATACCCACGGATACTTGAGGCGACATTGGAGTATCTAGGTGACATTAGGGTTTTGGTTGATTTGCGTCTTAAGGTGTTATTATAGTATGAACTCTAGGATAGATTGAACGGAAAGAATGGCTTCGTGTTATTTTACTACGGACTCTTGAATAGATCGATCAGAAAGGATAACTTTGAGGTGGTTTCGAACCCTACAATAATCTCTTCATTTGTTCTCCGCTATTAGTGACTTTGAGTGACTCTTTGTTGCATGTTGAGGGATAGTTTTATGATCCAAGTATGTTATTATTGTTGAGAGAACTTGCACTAGTGAAAGTATGAACCCTAGGCCTTGTTTCCTAGCATTGCAATACCATTTACGCTCACTTTTACCACTTGTTACCTTGCTGTTTTTAGATTTTCAGATTACAAAAATCTTTATCTACCATACATATTGCACTTGTATCACCATCTCTTCACCGAACTAGTGCACCTATACAATTTACCATTGTAATAGGTGTGTTGGGGACACAAGAGACTCTTTGTTATTTGGTTGTAGGGTTGTTTGAGAGAGACCATCTTCATCCTACGCCTCCCACGGATTGATAAACCTTAGGTCATCCACTTGAGGGAAATTTGCTACTGTCCTATGATAACCCACAAGTATAGGGGATCGCAACATTTTTCGAGGGTAGAGTATTCAACCCAAAGTTATTGATTCGACACAAGGGGAGCCAAAGAATATTCTCAAGTATTAGCAGCTAAGTTGTCAATTCAACCACACCTGGAAACTTATTATCTGCAGCAAGGTATTTAGTAGCAAAGTAATATGATAATAATGGTAATGGTAGCAAAAGTAATATTTTTGGGTTTTGTAGTGATTGTAACAATAGCAACGGAAAAGTAAATAAGAGAAGAACAATATATGAAAAGCTCGTAGGCATTTGATCGCTGATGGAGAATTATGTCGGATGCGATTGATCATGCAACAGTTATAACATAGGGTGACACAGGACTAGCTCCAGTTCATCAATGTAATGTAGGCATGTATTCCGAATATAGTCATATGTGCTTATGGAAAAGAACTTGCATGACATCTTTTGTCCTACCCTCCCGTGGCAGCGGGGTCCTATTGGAAACTAAGGGATATTAAGGCCTCCTTTTAATAGAGTACCAGACCAAAGCATTAACACATAGTGAATACATGAACTCCTCAAACTATGGTCATCACCGGTAATGGTCCCGATTATTGTCACTTCGGGGTTAACGGATCATAACACATAATAGGTGACTATAGGCTTGCAAGATAGGATCAAAAACTCACATATATTCATGAAAACATAATAGGTTCAGATCTGAAATCATGGCACGCGGGCCCTAGTGACAAGCATTAAGCATAGCAAAGTCATAGCAACATCAATCTCAGAACATAGTGGATACTAGGGATCAAACCCTAAAAAAAACTAACTCGATTACATGATAAATCTCATCCAACCCATCACCGTCCAGCAAGTCTACGATGGAATTACTCACGCACGACGGTGAGCATTATGAAATTGGTGATGGGGGAAGGTTGATGATGACGATTGAGACGGATTTCCCTCTCCGAAGCCCCGAACGGACTCCAAATCAGCCCTCCCGAGAGAGTTTAGGGCTTGGCGGCGGCTCTGTATCGTAAAACACGATGAATACTTCTCCCTGATTTTTTTCTCCCCGAAAGTGAATATATGGAGTAGGAGTTGAGGTCGGTGGAGCGTTAGGGGGCCCACTAGGCAGGGGGGCGCGCCCCACCCTTGTGGACAGGGCGTGGGTCCCCTGACGTGGATTCTTCTTCCAGTATTTTTTATATATTCCAAAAATAATCTTCGTTGATTTTCAGGTCATTCCGAGAACTTCTATTTCTGCATAAAATAACACCATGGCAATTCTGCTGAAAACAGCGTCAGTCCGGGTTAGTTCCATTCAAATCATGCAAGTTACACTAGTAGAAAACAGGGCTATGGTCCAGGCCGGCTCAGCCCATTAGTCCCGGTTCAGTCTAGAACCGGGACTAATGTGAGCATTGGTCCCGGTTCGTGCGGCTAAGGCATTAGTCCCGGTTCACTCGGGCCCTTTAGTCCCGGTTTAAGACATGAACCGGGACTAAAGGGTGCGGTGACCTTTAGTCCCGGTTCGTGCCTCAAACCAGGACTAAAAATTAGACCTTTAGTCCCGGTTGGAGGCACGAACCGGGACTAATGGGGTTGAGACCTTTAGTCCCGGTTCGTGCCACGAACCGGTACTAAAGGTCCCATTTTCAAACTCTACCCCCCCCCCCCCGGTGGATCGCCTTTTCAGTTTTAAAAAAAATAAAAGAAAATAATGGAAATGTCAAAAAATAAAAGAAAATAAGTTTCTCATGTGATATGTGGTCTAGTTGTTGGGAAAATTTGCAAATGTGAATTTTGACTTTATTTGCAAAATCTCTCTGAAATTTGTAAAAATGGGCATAACTTTTGCATACTAACTCGGATGAAAAAGTTTTTTATATGAAAAATCATCTACTCGAAAAGTTACATCCAAATTTAACGGGGCGAGGGAGCAATGGTCAAACTAATTATTCAAGAAATATTAGTGTTACTAAATAATTATTGTTTTTTAAAACAATAGTTTCAAACTCAAACAGTGAAATGTGTCACTTCATGCTCAAGCAAAATTCCTGAAGGTTAATAGGATTGACATCTTACTATTGTCAGGAAAACAACAAGTGCAGACTTGGAGCGAGGGAGAATAGAACCCGGAAGTTAAGCGTGCTCAGGCTGGGGGAGTGGGAGGATGGGTGACCGTTCGGGAAGTTAGATGATTTGGAATGATGAGGGGTGATTAGAGGATAAATTGAGAAGTGATGAGGGGTGGTGATTACAGACTAGAGGTTAAAATAATTCAGAAGTTTGAAAATAAAAAAAAATTCAAAAAAAATTTCAAAAAAAAATCATAAAATTTCCTTTAGTCCCGGTTGGTGTTACCAACCGGGACTAAAGGTGGAGCTCCACGTGGCCGCGCCCTTTAGTCCCGGTTCTGGATTGAACCGGGACTAAAGGGTCAGGGCATTAGTACCGACACTTTAGTCCTGGTTCAGGAACCGGGACTAAAGGCCCTTATGAACCGGGACTATAGGCCCATTTTCTACCAGTGTTAGAGTCCAAAACAAGGGCAAAAGTGTTTGGAAAACTAGATACGATGGAGACGTATCAACTCCCCCAAGCTTAAAACTTTGCTTGTCCTCAAGCAATTCAGTAGATAAACTGAAAGTGAGAAAGAAAAACTTTTACAAACTCGCTTTGCTCTTGTTGTTGTAAATATGTAAAGCCAGCACTCAAGTTTTTAGCAAATATTATGAACTAACCATATTCAAAATAACATTTAGGTCTCATGTTTACTCATATCAATGGCATAATCAGCTAGCACTGCACCACAACACCTATTTAGGGGCAGTTAACTGCCAGGAGAAATACACGACCAAGGGTAAAGAAACTGCCAGGAATTCAATAACTGCCGGTAGAAGTACTTAACGGTAGAGAAACTGCCGGGGGAAGTTAACCAACGAGGGCACACAAACTGCCAGCAACGATGTCCACTTGGCACGTCATCCTATCTGCGGGCCTAACTAAACTGTGGCTTGTTGTCTGCCGGGAACTTTGTATGCGACGCATAACCAAGGTAATTGGGCCGTTTCAAAAAAAAAACAATTGGGCCAAGCGCGTTCGCGTGGGAGAAAGGGCGCTCACAAGGGGTTCTTTTGGTCGTGGGCTTGTCGCCCTGAGCCCCCGACCAATTCTTCCCCAAATCTTCCAAAACCTAATCCTCAAACACGTCCACGCCGCCGCCGCCACCAACCACTCGACCGCAGCGCCGGCTTCCTCCCGGAAAACAGTCGCCGCCGACCGCCGTCCTCTACCAACGAAACCCTTCGTTGCTACCTCCCCATCCCCCGCTGCACCCAGCGCTTGCTTCCTCCAAGGAACGCCGCCGACCGCCCTCCATCCCCAAAACAGCCAAGGTATCCTCCGCTGAGCAGGCCTCCTCCTCAAGATTTCTCCCCCGAGCAGGGACACCTCCTCCTCCACGAGCATCCTTCCCCGAGCACTTAGCTGGGCCGCCTCCTGTCTCCCTCACCCGTGCACCGGACCTTCCTGTACGACCGCTCTCCCGAGAAGCTCCAGCTCCTCTACATCCTCTCCCAGGGGCAGCGCCGCCTCCTTGCCTACCAAGAGCACTTGGCCGGTGAGATATCAATCTTTGCAAACTTCTGTTCCCTTTTGTTCTGAGCAGTAACTAGAACGACTTTAGATAGTGTTTGAGTTTATATGGCACTACAGTTGTGAAGATAACGACTAGCTTTGCCATCCGATAGCCCAAGTTTTCCTTATGGAGAAGAGATCTTCCATTGAAGCAAATGGGTGCTCCAACTGCATACTAAATCAGTGAAACCCAGTAGGAGTACTACATGCAAGCTTTGGGGGGAAAAGCTTTACTCGTGTTGCAAATATAGCTAGAGAACTTCTTTCTGTATATTTTTGCTGCAAATGTAGACTGAAAGTGGAGTACTAATTCTATAGTATAAAGTTTTAACTAGTGAATGTGGTTCCGATTTTAGAAAAGGCTTTATTGCAGTGCCACGAACAAGTAATATAACCCTAGTAGTACAGTACCTTGTCATGCAGGTCCACGAGCAATGGCGCAGCAGCAAGGTTCGCCTTTCTTTCTCTGTATTGTGTTTACTGGGACCATGGTAGCCCAGTGGCAAAAGTATGATTTTTTTCCGTCGTTCTTTCCAGATCTGCTGCCACCTAAAATAACAACTTAACTAGGAGATGAGTAGGTTAGGATGTTAGGATGAATCAGGAAAGAAGGGGAAATTTTCTGAATGTTGTTCAGGAAAGTTTCCCCTGTTGGCTACATGTTGAAATGGCATCAGATCAGAGCAATCTGTTGATTGTTTCATAATGAGAGTTAGTTTTTGGAATCAATCTCAAGCTCCACATGGTCACCAAAGTTCATCCATGTGTCTACCTCTAATCATGTCTTGTTTTCCTTGCGACGCGATTGACATACATTTTCGATTATTGATACGTCGTTCTACTGCTGCTTATGTTGTACATTTTTCACTTTGTATCTAACGAATCATCTCCTCTGACTATGATACTATTTGTCTCGCACATGTAGGGAGCTGTCGGGTGGTAGGTGCGACATATGCCAACGGGTGGCTTATCATTGTGGGAGCCAGTAAGACATCGCCGGTGCCTAGAAACGGGATAAGGCGAAGACATGCACGCCGGCGGATCTTACCCAGCTTCGGGGCTCTCCGTGGAGATAACACCCCTACTGCTGCTCTGCGGGGTCTCCGCATGTTCACTAGATGAATCGAGTAGCAACACAATGCTCCTTGAGCTGTTTGGTGGGAGGAGGAAGAAGGGCACGGCAAGCCTGCTTCTTCTCCTTTTGGGGTGTCTAGGACTAGTAAGGGGTCGAACCCTTTGCATGGGTGCTCCGGGGGGTTTATATAGGCCTATCCCCGGGGGTACAATGGTAATCCGACTAGGCGCGGGGCCCAGCCGTCTGTGACTGCACTCGCCGGCTTCTGCGCTGGCTGCTGGGGCCCGCCGACTGGTGGGTCCCGCCGGCTGCCGGCCCCTTGGTCGACAGGCAGGCCCCACTGTCCAGGGCCTGGTCGGCGGCTGGTTACTGTGGCTCCACCTTGTTGACATGAGCTTCATCGTGGTAAGCGCGGCTACAGTACCGCCGCCTGCCAGGCGGTCGCTGTAGCCTTACCACGTCTCGTCTCCTTAATGGGGCGTCTTCTTCGAGGGAGGCGGCAAGCCGACTGCGGGGAGTCGGTTCTGTCTTGGGCCGACTGGTTGGAGGCGTGGCCGCCTTCGGGCGTCTCTCTGCTCAAAGGGGCCCACCGCCTGTGGGCCGCGCTGGCGGCCCGTCGTGGGTGATGCCAGGGTCAACATGGCAACAGTGCCGCGCCGGACGGGTCATGCCTACCCCGTACGGCGCACTGTGCCAGGCGTGCTACGAGATTCGGGGGCGGCAGGCTTTACTGTAGCCACGCCCCGTCGCACCGCCGTTAGGTGGGTGCAAACTTTGGTGGGTACGGTCTTGACCGCTTTATGGGGAGCCGGCTTCTGGGAGTCGGCCTTCTCATGGCTGGCTTCTTGGAGTCGGCCTTCTCATGAGGGCTAAAGTCGGCCCGCCTTCCGAAAGCCGGCCTGGATGGCAGCCAACAAGGGGAAGGCGGCCCCATGTCTTGGATTCTTGAGAGCCGGGCGGGCTCGCAAGTTTTTTAGAAGGGCCAGGGGAAGCCGGCTAGGCTACCCATGGCTATTTACTCTGACAGTAGTCCCCGAAGCTGATCGAGCTCCGAGGCAAGCAGGGGGACGAGAAGCTTGGTCAGCTTCCCATCCTGAAGAGCCGGCTTAGCGGGTGTACGCCGACTTCAGAGAGCCCCGCGTCTTGTAGGCGGGAGGAGGGGGGAACCCGCGTGCCGACTACGGGCCCTCCTGCGGCCACGTGGCGGCGAGATCCTGCGAGCGCACGCGCGCGACGGGACATCGCCGCAGGCCCGGGTCCGCCACTCGCGAGTCTTGGTCCGGGCGCGGATCTTCCGTGGCCCACAGGGGCCGCTCGCCTTCTCGAGGCAGTTTTGTTTCGCCGTTAAGGCTCGATAATAGCGGGACGTGGGGAGTGGGCACGATTGATCCCCACGCTTCCCCACGCCGCGCCTCCTCGGCTCCTCCATGTGAGCCTATAAGTAGGGGGAGGAGGGAGAGCGACAGAGGTTCGCATGCTCCCTCCCGCTCCGCCCCTCCTAACCCTCGTCTTCTTCCTCTCGCTGGCGTCGCAGCTTCCCGTCTCAGCGCCGTCGCGTCTCTACACCGCCTCGCTTCCATGGCATTGTCAAGCTCGTGGGACGGCTCCAACGTCCATGAAGACCATGTGGAGTTCCTCCGCCAGACCCGGCGCCTGCCCGGCGCCGACTGCGTACAGGTCCGCCTGGCGCCCGCGA
Source organism: Triticum urartu (assembly GCF_003073215.2). Classification (NCBI taxonomy): domain Eukaryota; kingdom Viridiplantae; phylum Streptophyta; class Magnoliopsida; order Poales; family Poaceae; genus Triticum; species Triticum urartu. The sequence goes on along the minus strand of NC_053028.1, from coordinate 88,843,061 downwards.
AGGAGATCTCACCGGCACCGGAGGAGGGCGAGCGGGTCGTCTTCCGCTCGCACTACCTGCGCGGCTTCGGCCTTCCGGCGAGCGGGTTTCTGCGCTCTTTCCTGGAGTTCTACAACCTCCAGCCGCATCACCTTACGCCTAATGCGGTGATGCTGCTGTCGGCCTTCGTCTCCCTCTGCGAAGGCTTCTTGGGGCTGCTCCCCACGCTGGAGCTCTGGGGAGAGTTCTTCTAGAGGAAGCTCGGCACAGTCGTCGCCGGCGTGCTCGCCCCCTGCGGAGCCTTCATCGCCATGAGGAGGGCGAGCGAGAACAACCCGTTCCCGCCCATCCCCCTGATCCAGTCGGTGAAGGTCTGGCAAAGATCTTATTTCTATGTGAAGAATGTCGCCGAGCAAGGAGACTACATCAACCGGCCGGCTTACGTAGCCGGCCCACCGGCTGGGAGGCAGCCCTCGTGGAGCTTCCGGTCCCGGTCATTGTCTCCGGCCGGGAACGCCGCCATCTCCCGGCTTCGGGTGTTGATTCAGTCGGAAGGCTTGCGTGGGGCCGACTTGGTGGCCGCCTTCGTGGAGCGCCGGATCCTTCCTCTCCAAAGCCGGCCCCATATGATGTGTCAGATGAGCGGCCGCTTCGACCCAAGCCGGCTGAGCACATGGGAAATGCCCCACGCGGAGGTGGCGCTCATGGTTAACTACATCGCCAACTGCAAGCTCGCCGGGGACTGGCAATACGGCAAGGTGCCGTATTCTCGCGCCAATCCTCCGCCCGTGGTAAGCTTCTCTCTCTATCTTCTTTTTGTCGTCGGCCGGCTTCATGACGGCCGGCTTCTGACTAGTCGGTTGTTTTAAGCAGAACCCTCTTCTTGCGCCGCCGGCCGGGGTGGCGGGGATCGAACGCCAGTATGCCCCCGACCGCACGGTGGACGACGTTGATGACCCAGACTTGGGGGCGGCCGCCATGGAAGACGCCGTGGTGGGGGACAGCGCCGAGCCCGGAGGCTCAAGGTTCACCGCGAGCTTCGAGGACTAGCCGGACGATTTCGAAGCCGAAGTCGCCCCGCGTCGCCAGCCGGCGGCCGACCATCAGGGCGCGGGCTCGTCTACCGCGCCGACTGCCGACGGCGGCGCACAGAAGCGCCGGGCCGCTTCAGGCCTCTTCGGCAGTCGGCCGAAGAAGTCCAAAGCCTCCGCCGCGGCGACCAAGCGAGACGAGGCGGCTGTGAAAGCGGCCCGCTTCCGCAAGGTGGTGAAGCAGCCTACGGCGGTCTCAGCGTAAGTCTTCGATTGCCTTGCCGCATGCTTGTCATCATTCTCTTTCTCTTCGAATATTCTTCTTAGCTTTTTCTCGCTTGCTGGATAGGGTGCCGCTTTCCCTTGAGCGGGGTCTGGGCGGCTCCGTCGTGGGGCCGGCTGGAGGGTCTTCGAGCTCCCGTCGCGTGGACCCCCGCGCCGATCTCAGGGAGGCCATAGAGCGGAACGCCCGCGAAGCGCGGGAGGAGCGCGAGGCGGCGGAGAAGGCGGCCGGCCAGGCGGCGAGGGAGCAGGCCGACGCGGCGGCCAAGGCCCAAATGGAGGCGGCTACCGCGGAGACGGAGGCGGAAAGCTCGCGCAAACAGCCTCCGCTGCTCGCCATTCCTCTCCGAGCCGTAGCCCCCGACACCCCACTGCCCTTGGCGGAGGAGATCGCCCAAGACCCGCCGCTGTTGGAGAAGGGGGAGGACCCCGTGGCCTTTGCGGGGAGAGCGCCGTCGGCAGCGCCAACCGGAGCGGGCCAACACGGCCAACCGTCAGCGGCGCCAGAGGGGCCGGCCGGAGGTGAGCCGGAGAACAGAGCCGGCCTCGAGGTGCAGCTGGCGGCGAGCCGGCGCGCAGGGGGAGGCGCCGCTCCGCCGGAGTTGCGCCGAGTTGCGGGCGTAGGCCAGCCGGCGGAAGATCTGGAGGCGGCCAGCGCCGCCATGTCCGAGTGGACTCCCAGCGGGGGAACTGGCGAGCTGGATGCGGCGGCTCAAGGGGTCCGGAGCCGGCTACAAGCTCAAGCCGCCCTGCTGCAACAGTTCACCTAAGAGTTCTTGTTAATGCGAGCCACTATCCGGGTGAGTCCTTCGTTCTTGGCTGCTTTGCTTTCTTAATTTCTTCCGTGGGGGCGCGTCAGCGCACCCACTGGGTGTAGTCCCCGAGATTCAGGCCGACTGCTATGCAGTCGGGTCGGATCTTTCTCGACGGCCACCTTACTTTGCTTTTTTCTGAACTTTCAGGAATACCACAACCTTCGTGCTACCGCCTTCAACTCCCAGGCTCGGGAGTTGAGCCGGAGGACCGACGACCTGGCCGACAGCTGAAGTAAGTACTCGATTTTGTCTATCTCCTGTGGGGGCGCGTCAGCGCACCCACTGGGTGTAGTCCCCGAGATTCGGGCCGACTGCTGCGCAGTCGGGTCGGATCTTTCTTGACGACTCTTTCCTTATTGGTTTTTCTTTGTCTTCAGGGGCCAACGCCGACTTGAGGAAGGAGCTCGGCGAGGCGAAGGCCGCCCTTCATACCAAGGAGGCCGAGTGCGCCGCCTTGGTCCAGGAACGGGATCTCCTAGCCAAGAAGCTGGCCGACCAAGAGGAGAGCCACAAAGCGGCCCTGCAGGCGGCGCAGGAAAGCGAAGCCGCCTTGAAGGCAGAGTATGAGACCGAGGCGGCGAGCTGGTCTGAGACCCGGCGAGCCCTGGACGAAGGCTTCGGCCGGATCGAGGACTTGATCGACGGTAAGTTGCCTTCTTAGCCCTTCTCCTGCCCCTTGCCGCCTGGGTTTTTTGACTTATCTTGAGCTGTTGCTTGTTTTTGGTGCAGACTACTTCCCCGGCTACTCCGCCTTCGCCGCCCAAAGCATTGAGGCCTATCGCGAGGCGCGCCGTCAAGCGGGGGCCAACATTGCGCCGGATGCAAACCGGACCCTTGAGGAGCAGCTCCTGGCTGTCCAGCCACAGTTGCAGCCGGCTCATCGGATGCTTCGCCGGCTCCAACGTGCCGGGGCGCAAGTGTTGGCCGCCCTCTGGCCCGGCGAGACGATCCCCCGCACCCCAAGCCGAACTGCCGACTGGCTGGAAGTCGCAGTTGGTCGCTTCGAGGCTTGGAAGGCGTCAGCGGCCCGCCTCGGAGCGGGGCGGGCGTTGGAGTTCATTCGGGCTTGGTACCCAGGGCTGAGCCTGGACCAGCTGCGCACTTGGCGGATGGAGGCCGACGCGGAGCTGGAGGAGGTGAGGCCGGCTATCGCCCAGCGAGCTTCGACGATCGCCGAGTGCACCGACATGAGCGTTTTCGCGCCCGAAATCGATGATGACGGTGTTGCTCAGCCGGAGGAGTGGTTCGGGCTGAACCCAGCGGTGGGCGAGGACTCGGCGGAGGAGATTGCCTCCAGCGACGAGGGCGAAGAAGACGAAGAGGAGCACGACGAAGACGTCGAGCCGGCTGGTGGAACAACCGGCCGACCTCAGGCCGACCATGCTTCCAGCAACGAGGCGCGTGGAAGCGCGCCCTCTGCAGGAGGCGGCGACCAAGCCGAAGTTCGTCAGTCGGCCACTCCTTCAGCCGGCACGACCGCCTCCGCCAACCAGTCTTGCTCGTAGGCCGCTCCACCAGCTTGACCTGCCGTCTTTATCTTTCCTGCTTTGTTGTCTTTGAACAATCTTTGTTAAGTTTTCGCAGTTCCACCCACTGGGGGTGTATCCAAACTATGCTGAATGCTGGCCTCTCGGAGGTCTTTTTATGTAAATATTATCATGTGCATGTTTGGTTTCCATACGCGTATGCTTTTTTATCCTTAGGCTTTTTCCTTTGCCGCCTTCCCTCTTTGGGGAGGCAAGTACTTGAGCTTTCTTGGATTAAAGTGAAGTGAATGGAAACCGGCCAGCCGGCTACTCCGGTAGCCAGTCGGCGCTGTGAGAAAAACCGGCTTTTGTTATATTAGTCCGTTAGTCCCTAGCCGTTTTTTGTGTGGGCGCCCGTCCCTGCCTTTAACTCTAGCCAGCCGGACAGCCGGTTCTTCGAACTACGACTTTGGCAAGAGAAAGCTTGAGAACCGGCACACTACTTGTCTGACTGCGGGTAGGACTTCTAACATAACTCCAGTCGGCCAGTCCCCGAGCCGACTAGTCGAACTCGGTGCCGCACGGAAAAAGTAGATGAAACGACAAGGTCATAAGCATGATACTTTTCATTCATAAATAAGGGATGGCAGTCCCCGAGCCCTACTCGGGGGGCCTATTGTCTTGTACTTAATACAAAAGTTAGCGCGATACATACTGCCTTTCAACTGTAAAACCTTCGAAGGAGGTTGGCGTTCCATGGTCGTTCCGACTCCTTGCCGGAGTCGTCTCCCTTGCGTGCCTTCGACTTCTGTGCATTGATCAGGTAGTAGGAGTCGTTGCCTAGAGCTCGGCTGATGACGAAGGGGCCCTCCCAAGGGGCTGAGAGCTTGTGCTGGCCGGCTGTTCGCTGGATCAGTCGGAGCACAAGATCGCCCTCTTGAAAAGACCTTGGCCTGACCTTCCGGCTGTGGTAGCGGCGCAAACCATGCTGGTAGATGGTAGATCGGCTGAGGGCTAACAGCCGGCTTTCTTCCAGCAGGTCGACGCCGTCTTCTCGTGCTTCCTTGGCCTCCGCTTTCGTGTACATGGTTACTCGAGGCGAGTCGAATTCGATGTCAGTTGGGATGACCGCCTCGGCACCATACACAAGGAAGAAAGGGGTGAAGCCAGTTGACTTGTTTGGTGTAGTGCGCAGACTCCAGAGGACAGCCGGCAGCTCATCGAGCCAACAGCCGGCTGAGCGTCCAGAGGTACAAACAGTCGGGGCTTGATGCCGGAGAGGATGAGGCCGTTGGCTCGCTCGACCTAGCCGTTTGACTGCGGGTGGGCGACGGATGCTAAGTCCAGCCGGATACCTTGGGCTGCGCAGAAACGTGGCAAGGCTCCTTTGGCAAAATTCGTGGCATTGTCGGTGATGATGCTGTGTGGCACACCGTACCGTGCTGTTATGTCTGCAATGAATGTCACAACAGTCGGCCCATTCAGCTTCTTGATTGGCTTTGCCTCAATCCACTTGGTGAATTTGTCCACGGCGACGAGCAAATGCGTCATGCCACTGCGTGCCGTCTTGAATGGGCCCACCATGTCCAGTCCCCAAACGGCAAAGGGCCATGTGAGGGGAATGGTCTTGAGTGCCGAGGCCGGCATGTGTTGCTTGGAGCTGAAGAGTTGGCACCCCTTGCAATGTTTAACTAATTCTTTGGCATCATCCAAAGCTGTCGGCCAGAAGAAACCATGGTGGAAGGCTTTGGCGACAAGTGATCTTGAGGCCGCATGGTGGCCGCATTCTCCTTGGTGAATGTCTCTGAGGATTGCAATGCCTTTCTCTTGCTCGACACGCCGTTGGAGGACTCCAGTGACACTGCGCTTGACGAGCTCTCTGTTGACAATTGTGTATGCTCCGGCTCGACGTTGGACTTGTCTTGCTTCTGTTTCGTTAGCCGATAGGTCTTGGTTTACTAGGAAGTTGAGGATGGACTGAGCCCATGATGGAGCCGCGACTTCTTCTACTGCCAATGTGGCTACTGCCACCAGGGTGGGCCGGCTGGGCGGTGAGGTGCTGGAGTCGGCCGCCGGCTGTTGTGTTGGTGCAGTCCCCGGGCCGGCTGCCGGAGTCCCCGAGCTGAGTGCGGCAGTCCCCGAGCCGGCTGCCGAAGTCCCTGAGCCGGCTACCGAGGTCGCCGGACCAGCTATGGGAGTCTTGGGGTCGCCTACTTGGTTCTTCGAGCCGGACCCGGCCGCATCGGGGTCAGGCAGCACAAAGATGGAATCAGACTCTAGAGACGGCTTGATAGATGGCTTGAGGAGGCGTTGGAGAGCGACGCCGGTTGGAATTGCTTGCCGAGTGGAGCCTATTCGAACCAGGGCATCGGCTGGCTCGTTGTCGGCTCGCGGTACGTGGAGGAACTCGCATCCTTCAAAGTATCCGCTGAGTTGTTGGACCAGGAAGCGGTAGCTCGCCATATTCGCGTCCTTGGCGTCCCAGTTGCCGGATGATTGCTGGACCACTAGGTCCGAGTCGCCATAACATAGGATCCGGCTAATGCCAAGTTCTTTGGCAAGCCGGAGCCCGTGTATGAGCGCCTCGTACTCGGCCACATTGTTGGAGGCGGTAAAGTGGATCTGTAGCGTGTATCTGAGCTTGTCGCCTTTCGGAGAGGTAAGGACGACACCGGCTCCCAAGCCGATGCGCATCTTGGACCCGTCGAAGTGCATGCGCCAATGGGTGGAGTCGGGAGCCGGTGGCAGGTACTGGGTCTCGGCCCAGTCGACGAGGAAGTCGGCCAGTGCTTGGGACTTGATGGCTATGCGGGGCTGGTAGAAGATCGTGTAGTGGGCCAGCTCGATGGCCCATTTTGCCACCCGGCCGGATGCATCCCAACTGCCTATGATCTCGGCTAGCGGGGCAGTGCATACGACCATGACGGGATGCTCTTGAAAGTAGGGCTTCAGCTTCTTGGCGGTGAAGTACACGTCGTAACACATCTTTTGGTAGTGCGGGTAGTTCTGCTTTGAGGCGGACAACACCTCGCTCAAATAATACACCGGCCTGTGGACCGGCTGGGCTCGGCCTTCTTCTGGGCGCTGGACTACGATGACGGTGCTGACCACCCGGCTGGTTGCAGCGATGTAGAGGAGCATGGGCTCTTTCTCAGTCGGCGCCGCGAGGACAGGCGGCGTGGCTAGCATCTTCTTCAGCTCGTGAAAAGCTTGGTCGGCCTGGTCGTTCCACTCGAAGTGAGTGCTCTTCTTCATGAGGCGGTAGAGTGGGAGAGCTTTCTCTCCGAGCCGGCTGATGAAGCGGTTCAAGGAGGCTAAGCACCCGGTGAACTTCTGAATGTCTCAAAGCTTGGTGGGGATCGCCATTCTCTCGATGGCCTTGATCTTCACCGGGTTGCATTCGATGCCGCGTTCGGAGACCAGGAAGCCTAGGAGCTGGCCGGCTGGCACTCCGAACACGCATTTCTCGGGGTTGAGCTTGATTTGGAACCGGCGTAAGTTCTCAAATGTTTCCTTGAGGTCTCCCAGCAAGGTGCCGCGCTTCTCCGTCTTCACCACGATGTCGTCCACGTATACGTGAGCGTTTCTGCCGAGTTGCTTGAGGAGGCACTTCTGCATGCAACGCTGAAAAGTGGCACCGGCATTTCTCAAGCCGAATGTCATAGTCAAGTAGCAGAAGGGTCCAAATGGCGTGATGAAGGCGGTCTTCAGGCGGTCGTCCGGGTCTAGCTTTATCTGATGATATCTGGAGTAAGCATCCAAAAAACTCAACAGCTCGCATCCGGCTGTGGAGTCTATCACTTGGTCTATCCTTGGCAGGGAAAAAGGATCTTTGGGGCAGGCCTTGTTGAGGCTCGTGTAGTCTATACACATGCGCCACTTGTTGGTCTTCTTTAGCACAAGGACCGGGTTGGCGAGCCACTCTGGAAAGAAAACTTCCATGATGAAGCCGGCCGCCAAGAGCCGGGCTATCTCCTCCCCTACCATCCTGCGTTTCTCCTCCGACAATCGGCGAAGGGGTTGTCTGCTTGGCTTTGCGTCTTCTCGAACGTGTAGTTTGTGCTCGGCGAATTTCCTCGGAACACCCGACATGTCCTTGGGGGACCATGCAAAGATTTCCCGATTCTCACGGAGGAAATCGGTGAGCTCGCCTTCCTATTTGCTGTTTAGGTTTGCCCCGATGACGGCAAACCTCTCTGGATGCTCGGGGTCAAGAGGTATCTTCTTCGTCTCCTTGGCCGGCTGGAAAGATCCTTGAGTATCATGCTCTTTGGGGTTGGGGGACACGGCCGACTGCTTGCCGGCTATGGCCACGACTCGGTCCAGCATCTTCTTCTCTTCGGCAATCACAAGGGACTCGGCTAGCCGGCTGCTGGCTGCTGCGCACTCAGAGGACTTCTTGTAATCGCCGGCTACGGTGATGACGCCTTTGGTGCTTGGTATCTTCATCTTGAGGTATGCATAGTGGGGAACTGCCATGAATTTGGCCAAGGCAGGTCGGCCAAGCAATGCATGGTAAGGGCTCTCCAGGTCCACCACTTTAAACCAGATCGCTTCCCGGCGGAAATGCTCCTTGTCCCCAAAAAGTACATCAATCTTGATCTTGCCAATGGGGGCGCAGGATAGGCCGGGTACGATGCCATGGAACACAGTCCGAGTAGGCACGAGCTACTTCGTCCTGACATTTAGCTTCTCCAGGGTGTCACGGTACAGGATGTTGATGCTGCTCCCGCCGTCTATCAACACACGGGAGAAGCGGGCGGCGCGTCTGTCCATTGCAAGGGTGGCTTCCAGGACCAAAGCATAAGAGCCGGGAGACGGCATCACCTCCGGATGGTCGGCCCGGCTCCAACTGATGGGCTTTTCTGACCAATGCATGTGTCCGGCGGGGTTGGCAGCGACCACGCTAACTTAATGGCGCTCTTGGCGTTTGCTGCGCCGGTCTTCGGGCTGGCTTGTAAAGACGATGTAGGTTGCTTGCTTGTCAGGGAACTCGTCATGCACGGCTCCGACTGCGGGCCGAGCTGCCGGAGGCGGCGGAGGCGGAGGCGGCACGAGCCCTTCGCCCTTAGAGATTCGGGTGAGCCAATGGCACTTCCGGGTCGTGTGGTTGGACGGCTTCGCGCCACTGTGGAACTTGCAAGGGGCGTCGAGAGTTTGTTCGTAGGAGAAGGCGGGCTGCCAAGCCGGCCTGCCGCCCTTGGACTTCTTGGGCGCCGGTCGCTCTTCAGGCGGCGCGTCTTTGACTGCCGCCACCTGCCGACTGGCGGGAGGCGGCGCTGGGCCCTTGCGCTTGTGATCGTTCGAGTGGGGGAGTCGGCCAGAGTCCCCAGCCGGCGTCTTGGGCGCCGGGTTTAGTACCTTTCCGGACGCGTCTACCCGAAGCTCGGTCTTCATCGAGGAGTCGGTGGTGGCGTACTTGTCCGCTATGTCCAGAAGCTCGTCGAGGGTAGCCGGCTCGTCGCAGAGGAGCTTGTGCTTGAGGAGGGTGCCTTCTCGGCATCCGGCTGTGAAGTATTCTATGGCTTGCACCTCGTGCACCCCTTCACAGGAGTTGCGGAGCTCGGCCCAACGCGTGAGGTAATCGCGAGTGGACTCGGCGGGGCCTTGTACGCACAAGGAGAGCTGTCTGGGCTTGGGAGCCCGCTTGTAGGTGCTGGTGAAGTTGCGGATGAAGGCTTCTGTGAAGTCTAGCCAGCTGTTGATGCTACGCGGCTTGAGGCTATTGAGCCAGGTCCGCGCCGTGCCTTGCAGCATGAGGGGCACGTACTTTACGGCAACGTGCCGGTTACCGTTGGCTATGCTAACCGCCGTGGAGTAGTCGATCAACCAATCTTCCGGCTTCACGGAGCCGTTGTACTTGGGCGTGTCTCTTGGGAGCAAGAACCCTTTGGGAAAGGGCTCGTCGCGGATGCGTGGGCCGAAACAAGGCGGGCCGACATCGTCTTCTTCTTCCAACGCCAGGGATGGCGCCAGGCGGTCGATCCGATGGCGGGCGTCGTTCTCGCCGATTCCTTCGCGGCGGCCTAGCCGGCCGCTGAGAGTCGGGTGCGCCACTGGCGGCGAGGCGGGATATCTCTCTCCACGTGGCGGAGGCGGAGGCGGGTCGCCCCGCCATTCCATGGCTCGGGGATGACCGTCCCGTCTCGCTCGATGGAGATCCGGGTCCGGCTGCGGCTGGCAGCCGGCTCCTTCTCGCGTCGCGCGCGGGTATTGCTCGTAGTCGGCGTCCGGGACGTCGCGCCGTGCTCTCGGCGCGGGGGAGGGCTTTCCGTGCGGGCGTCGGCTTCGTGTCGCTGCGCGGCTGCGTCAATCAATTGCTGGATGCGCCGGGTCATGTGGGGGAGGTGTTCGGCCTCCAAGCCGTCCAACTCGTCTACAGCCGCCTGGGCGGCACGCAAGTTCTCGAGCGGAGTGGCATAGACCGGGCGGTCGACTCCCAGCGTGTCGGCGATGACGGCGCCGCGTTGCTTGACAAGGCCGGCCCGGCTTGGCCCACCCGGGGCCGGCGTGCCGAAGGCAGCGCAGTCAGCTTCGCGCTGGTAGGCCTCAGTGAGGCATCTTACGGAGGCCAGCCTCCGGCCCTCTGCGAGGAGGGCGAGGCGGCGTGCTTCCAGTGCTTCGTCGTCGGCATTAGCCGGGAGGGGAGCGGACAAGTCGTGGGCCGCCGCGCGCGAGGCGTCGTGGGCGCTCTCGTCGGCCAGGCCACCGTGGCCGACAACCATCACTTCGGCGGTGACAGCATCGCAGCCGTCGGCTCGAGGAAGCAGGTCGTTGTAGATCGCGACGTTGGTGGGGAAGGTGTCGTAGGAGGCCGTGTCGGAGTCGACAGGCATCGGGTCGGTGGAGCCAACCGACTCTAGGTCCGCAGCGGGCTCGCTGGAGACAGGGAGCTGGCCGAGAAGGTTGGCGAGGTGGTCGGTGCCCGCATCGGAGGCGAGCTCGTCAGAGGTGAGAGTTTCGTCGAGGAGATCGGCGAGGCTGCTTGCCGCGCAGATGCTGGTGACGCCTTGCAGCGCGTCGTGGCAAGCGCCATCGGGCGTGCCGGGCTGGCTACGCTCGTGGGGGAGGAATAGGGTTCCCGTCCAGAACAGGTCTTCGGACGACGGTGCACCTGGCCCCACGGTGGGCGCCAAATGTCGGGTGGTAGGTGCGACATATGCCAACGGGTGGCTTATCATTGTGGGAGCCAGTAAGCCATCGCCGGTGCCTGGAAACGGGATAAGGCGAAGACATGCACGCCAGCGGATCTTACCCAGCTTCGGGGCTCTCCGTGGAGATAACACCCCTACTGCTGCTCTGCGGGGTCTCCGCATGTTCACTAGATGAATCGAGTAGCAATACAACGCTCCTTGAGCTGTTTGGTGGGAGGAGGAAGAAGGGCACGGCAAGCCTGCTTCTTCTCCTTGTGGGGTGTCTAGGACTAGTAAGGGGTCGAACCCTTTGCATGGGTGCTCCGGGGGGTTTATATAGGCCTACCCCCCGGGGGTACAATGGTAATCCGACTGGGCGCGGGGCCCAGCCGTCTATGACTGCGCTCGCCGGCTTCTGCGCCGGCTGCCGGGGCCCGCCGACTGGTGGGTCCCGCCGGCTGCCGGCCCCTTGGTCGACAGGCAGGCCCCACTGTCCAGGGCCTGGTCGGCGGCTGGTTAGTGTGGCTCCACCTTATTGACGTGAGCTTCATCGTGGTGAGCGCGGCTAGTGTACCGCCGCCTGCCAGGCGGTCGCTGTAGCCTTACCGCGTCTCGTCTCCTTAATGGGGCGTCTTCTTCGAGGGAGGCGGCAAGCCGACTGCGGGGAGTCGGTTCTGTCTTGGGCCGACTGGTTGGAGGCGTGGCCGCCTTCGGGCGTCTCTCTGCTCAAAGGGGCCCACCGCCTGTGGGCCACGCTGGCGGCCCGTCGTGGGTGATGCCAGGGTCAACATGGCAACAGTGCCACGCCGGACGGGTCGTGCCTACCCCGTACGGCGCACTGTGCCAGGCGTGCTCCGGGATTCGGGGGCGGCAGGCTTTACTGTAGCCACGCCCCGTCGCACCGCCGTTAGGTGGGTGCAAACTTTGGTGGGTACGGTCTTGACCTCTTTATGGGGAGCCGGCTTCTGGGAGTCGGCCTTCTCATGGCCGGCTTCTTGGAGTCGGCCTTCTCATGAGGGCTAAAGTCGGACCGCCTTCCGAAAGCCGGCCTGGATGGCAGCCAACAAGGGGAAGGCGGCCCCATGTCTTGGATTCTTGAGAGCCGGGCGGGCTCGCAACTTTTTCAGAAGGGCCAGGGGAAGCCGGCTTGGCTACCCATGGCTATTTACTCCGACAGCAGCATCATGGATGCTCTAGAGAATTTAGGGGCCAGCTAAGTGAAGGGCTGATCTACAACATTGTGCCATTCAATATCATTGAGCATGAAAAGACATTCAGATCGGTAGTATTTGATGAGTAAGTACAAACCTTTTAGGCTGTTTGTTTACGTTCAGCTATACTCTTGTATGGACTATGCACAAGAATTAACATGATTGTCCACTTAAAAATACATTTCCTTTCCTATTGGTCTAAGTCTAATTACTTGCTGATTAGATAGTTACATGTATGTGCACTCTTCTATTTTTTATATACTGATGACAAGTATATGTACTGCAATGACGTGACAGCATGATGACTCAGTAGTTGTAGGAATGGTTGCTGTGAAAACTTAAGGCTTTTGGCTTTATCATATTGCTATTTGGGGTTAGTTCATGGACCCGTATCTCAATTGTCCTTAACTAAGTGCAAAGCAATCTGTCCAGCATAAAATTTACAGAAAAACTTGCTTGAAATCTGAGCACATGTATCCTCTCTTTTGCAAAAAAGGTAACCTGAAGTTCTTATGCTTAAATACATAGAAGTTTGATTAGTATTTTTCTGAAGTCGTGATTAATTTTTTGATTCTGGTTAGATTTAGATGATAATTAGATTTTTTGTTTCTAATTTCCTAATCTCTCTGTCCAGTTTGTCCTGAAATTACTCATGCATAAACTTGGCCTTGTGGCAAGCATTACGGAACATTATCCTAATTTTCTGTACTACTAAGCTACATGTATCCTAGAATTCCGCTACTAATTTATACCACACTGACTGGTAAATTACTATTGATTTGAGTCATTATGGGAATCTTGTTACAAATCACTAGTTACATGTTACAATAGTATAGACAAAAGGGCATAAATGCTCGCAGCCTTCAGCTTGCCAAGGCATTAAAAATTATTCAGCAAATATAATGTGCTTCGTTAACATCTCGTCTCCTGATTATGCAAAGCAGAATGGTCATTCTGGTGACGAGTGTGTTTTTTACTGCCGCCCCTACTGGAAATAGCATTGCATCATGACTTCTTGAAGCTGTTGTCTTTCTACCTCTAGCCATTGTTTTGTCCTCTTCAAGTTTCTTTTTGTAGGTAGATGTTACAAACATGTATTTGCCAGCAAACAGGTGGGACTTCCATGCTCCTCTCTTTATGAAGGTTTGTCTCGTTCACTATGCCCTGTTCTTTTTTTTATGTTGTTCTACTTTCTCCTTAAGTGCTTCAATGTACTTTGACTGCAAAACCAAAAGCATGGAACCAGGAAACTAAAAAGTTAGACTCCCACTTAAAAGATCACAAAATATGTCCATTTTAGCTGCATTATGTGATTCAGCTTAGTAGTGGGGATTTTTTGCTTTTGCACAACACGCTGCGCCTTCTACATAATCATATCTTATGAGCACTAGACGCCTAACCCTAGCTACTTGCATAGAAATGGCGAGGCACTAGCCTTGTATATTAGTTTTTGTCCATGGACTGAAACGGTCTGAGCATCTCCCTGGCATTACTTTGTGTACTTAGAAGTTAGCTCTTGTACGTTCAGTGCAAATTAATTGTATGAGTTCATGTTTTGCCATATCTGCCCTGGAAGATTTTTGTATGTGTAGTGCTAATAATTCCTTCTTGATCTAACTTGTAATGTTGCTTGCTGTGACAATGAAGTGCTGCACATTTGGAAGAGTTTTATCTATGCCGACGAGTTAAACTGCAGCACGTGAAAATCTTTAATGTGTCAATTTAAAATCCAGAATGAGAGCTCCGTTTGGAGTTTCCTATCCGTTGCAGGTTTCGCAAAGATACACAAGTTGATGGAGGTGTGGAATATCTACAGGCTGCTGAAGATTTGGAAGACCTACAATTAAGTTGGAGTGATTATGTAATGTTGTTTATTGAACTTGAGACATTGACAATTTTTACTCTGCTCATTTTGGTGGTTGTTTTGGCACATAAGCCATTGTATGCTCATTTTTTGTTATGTGCCACATCAGAATCACGTGTACTTTTCATTTAGGGCCACATCGTCCTTATATATGTTCTTTTCATGCATGTATCCACAAACGTATGTATTTGGTCTGTCATGTTTATTGAATGGAGTTTTAAGGTTTTGGATGAGGCCTGTATGTAACTTTGGGTGAAGTGTATTGTGTGATCTGTCCCGATTGCCCTAAACACAATGGAAGAAAATTAAATTAGGTATATGTTGCCTCGAACAGTATCTTAGTGAAACATAGTGTTATGGCATAACAACTGCTGGGTAAACATGATTGTGACGGCAGTGGAACTGCCGGGAATCAGTCTGCCAGGAGAAATTGAACTGCCGGCAAAAAGATGGGTTAGGGTAGAGAAACTGCCGGGAATAGTTTATCTACCGGGAGAACTAATTCCCGGCAGTCGTTCTTATGGCAGTTCTATCTACCGGGAGAACCAGCCTCCCGGCAGTTTATTTGCCCTTTAAAGTGCCTTTTCCTGGCAGTTTTTATGTCCTTGCATCAGTGTTGTGGTGTAGTGTAGCGAGCAATAATAACAAATCTCGGATGACAACACTTTCTCAAAATAATCATGATATGATATAACAAGATGGTATCTCGCTAGCCCTTTCTGAGACCGCAAAACATAAATGCAGAGCACCTTTAAAGATCAAGGACTGACTAGACATTGTAATTAATGGTAAAAGAGATCCAGCCACAGTCATACTCAATGTAAACTAACAGTAATGGATGCAAATGACAGCGGTGCTCTCCAACTGGTGCTTTTTAATAAGAGGATGATGACTCAACATAAAAGTAAATGGATAGGCCCTTCTCAGAGGGAAGCAGGGATTTGTAGAGGTGCCAGAGCTCGGTTTTTAAATAGATAAGAATAATATTTTGAGCGGTATACTTTCATTGTCAACATAACAACCGAGAGATCTCGATATCTTCCATGCTACACACATTATAGGCGGTTCCCAAGCAGAATGGTAAAGTTTATACTCCCCCACCACCAACAAGCATCAATCCATGGCTTGCCCGAAACAACGGGTGCCTCCAACTAACAACAATCCTAGGGCAGTTTTGTTTGCAATTATTTTGATTTGATTTGAGCATGGGACTGGGCATTTCGGTGACCAGCCATTTTCTCATGAATGAGGAGCGGAGTCCACTCCTCTTGAGAATAACCCGCCTAGCATGGAGGATACAGACAACCCTAGTTGACACATGAGCTATTCGAGCATACAAAACAGAATGTTTATTTGAAGGTTGAGAGTTTGGCACATACAAATTTACTTGGAACGGCAGGTAGATACCGTATATAGGTAGGTATGGTGGAATCATATGGAATAACTTTGGGGTTTATGGAATTGGATGCACAAGCAGTATTCCCGCTTAGTACAAGTGAAGGCTAGAAAAAGACTAGGAAGCGACCAGCTAGAGAGCGAGAACAGTCATGAGCATGCATTAAAATTAATCGACACTGAATGCAAGCATGAGTAGGATATAATGCACCATGAACATAAATATCGTAGAATCTTTGTTGATTTTGTTTCAACTACATGCGTGAACATGTGCGAAGTCAAGCCACTCGAATTGTTCAAAAGAGGATACCACCCTATCATACCACATCACAACCATTTTAATAGCATGTTCACACGCAAGGTGAGGGAGTCCTGGATTAGGGGGGTATCCGGACAGCCGGATTATGTCCTTTGGCCAGACTGTTGGACTATGAAGATACAAGATTGAAGACTTCGTCTCGTGTCCGGATGGGACTCTACTTGGCGTGGAAGGCAAGCTAGGCAATACGGATATGTATATCTCCTCCTTTGTAACTGACCTTGTGTAACCCTAGCTGTCGGGGATATACCCCGCGGTATGACCCGGCCAGATGTATAACCCGGTGTAACGCCCTCGATGCGGCTATAGCTCCCACGTGTCGAGGCACGACTTACAGGCATAACCGCATTGAAAGCAATGTCGCAAGTTAGGCAATCTTCACAACATCCCATGTAATATAAATAATAAAGGGGAGATAACATAGTTGGCTTACACTCGCAACGTCAATCAAGGTACATAAATAACATTACATCATCCAAACACACATGGCCCGACTACGACGCCAAAATAAAAGATAACCCAACATGCGACACGGTCCCGATCACCCCAACTGGGCACCACTACTGATCATCAGGGAAATACATGTAGTATCGTTGAGAGTCCTTGTCGAACTCCCACTTGAGCTCAAGCGCGTCACCTGGAGCGGAATCATCAGGCCCTGCATCTGGTTTGGAAGTAATCTGTGAGCCACAGGGACTCAGCAATCTCGCACCCTCGCGATCAAGACTATTTAAGCTAATAGGTAAGGCAAGGTAAAATATGTGGAGCTGCAGCAAGCGACTAGCATATATGGTGGCTATCCTGTTCGCAAAAGAGAGCGAGAAGAGGAGGCAAAGCGCGAAAGAGAAACTAGAGAGCAACCTGCGCAAACATTACTCTAACACCGTGTACACTTCCCGGACTCCGCCGAGAAGAGGCCATCACGGTAACTCATACTGTTGATTCATTTTAATTAAGTTAAGGTTCAAGTTATCTACAACCGGACATTAACAAATTCCCATCTGCCCATAACCGCGGGCACGGCTTTCGAAAGTTCAAATCCCTGGAGGGGTGTCCCAACTTAGCCCATAACAAGCTCTCATGGTCAACGAAGGATATTCCTTCTAGCGGGAAGACCCGATCAGGCTCGGAATCCCGGTTACAAGATGTTTCGACAATGGTAAAAAAAGACCAGCAAAGCCACCCAGATGTGCCGACAAATCCCGATAGGAGCTGCACATATCTCGTTCTCAGGGCACACCGGATGAGTCAGACGTCGGGTGGGCCAGCCCAGAGTTTCCCCTGGTAGCTCCGGACATCGCTCAGTTTGGACCAACACTCAGAGGAGCACTAGCCGGGGGGTTTAAAATAAAGATGACCCTTGAGTCTGCAGAACCCAAGGGAAAGAAAAGGCTAGGTGGCGAATGGTAAAACCAATGTTGGGTCATGCTGGAGGAGTTTTATTCAAGGCGAACTGTCAAGGGGTTCCCATTATAACCCAACCGCGTAAGGAACGCAAAATCCGGGAACATAACACCGATATGACGGAAACTAGGGCGGCAAGAGTGGAACAAAACACCAGGCATAAGGCCGAGCCTTCCACCCTTTACCAAGTATATAGATGCATTAATTAAATAAGAGATATTGTGATATCCCAACAAGTAAACATGTTCCAACAAGGAACAGCATCTTCATGTTCCAACAAGGAACAAACTTCAATCTTCACATGCAACTAAAAACGCTATAAGAGGGGCTGAGCAAAGCGGTAACATAGCCAAACAACGGTTTGCTAGGACAAGGTGGGTTAGAGGCTTGGTTCAATAATAGGGGAGGCATGATAAGCAAATGGTAAGTATTCGTAGCATAGGCATAGCAAAAGAGCGAGCATCTAGCAAGCAGAGATAGAAGTGATTTCGAGGGTATGGTCATCTTGCCTGAAAGTTGTCAGAGTTGATTGGATCCTCGAAAGCAAACTCAGCGGGCTCCTCGTTAGCGAACTCGTCTCCCGGCTCTACCCAAACAAGACAAACAAGCAAACGGAACACAATCAACCACGTGCAAAGCTCAAACAATATGATGCAAAGATGATATGCTATGCGGGATGCAATATGTGATGCATATGCAAGATTTGACAAGGGATGCATGAACCTGGCCTCAACATGGAAATCCAAGTGTGCCACTGGAAATATGAGATAAAATCGCTTGAAAACGATATAAAGAACGCCGGAATCGGAGTTACGGTTTGGAAATGGCAAGCAATTCAAATATGACCACGTTCTGCGATTTACAGCAAGTAGCCATCTAAATGAACAAGATGAACATGCTACAGCACCCAAACATGGCATAAAAATACATGGAAGGGATTCATTCATGATGCTTAACAAAAGTCTGGCACTGAGCTACGGCCAATTCATCCATTAACAGGTTCAAACAAGCATGGCAAAAATGCATTTGACAAACATATTTCAGACTTGGTGAAATTAACACTTGTCTGGAATTTCAGATCAGATAGCGCTCTTTGGAGCATGAAAACTATATGCTACAGGACCTGAACATGGCAAAGTAAAACATGTAATGGGGTTACTCAAAGAGCTTAACAAAAGTTCCTTAGTGACCTTGAGCCAAAAGGGATCAGAAAATACATTTTCAAGCATGTGAACATGGCAAAAACATAATTAGTTCTCAGACTTAGTGAAAACTGGAGCATGCTGAAACAGATATCAAGTAGGCATGTTTACGAGCTCGATGCACTCACCACAGAGCAAGTCATGACAAACTAAGCATACAACCATCAAGAATACACAAAATACAAGCTAGACATGGCAAGAACAATATCGTAGCATGCACGGATCAAATACAACATCCTCGGCAAAATTGCTAACAAGTAGACAATCTGCCTAGATTCACGAAATGACAAAAGTAGGGCTCGATTGACTTAAGCTAGGGTGCTCCATAATTGCAAACAAAGACATGGATGGATAGAGCACTACAAGATTAACAAAACATCCTTACTGATCATCCTCAAAAGCGGCACGGATCACTAGGAAACAACATGAACATATGGCCATATGAGATAAACAGCTCAAGGACTTAGTGGAAATGCTAAGTCCCTGAAATCAACATTAACAAATGCCTCACTTTGCAAGCTTGTGCTAGTCACCACACCTATCACAAAAATACATGGGTTGCACCTTTGGAAAGATGGCAAAACCCTTAACAAATCATATGTAGAGCTCATGGGCATATCATGCACACATTAATCATGGCAAAAATGACAAATATCTAAATGGAGCAGCAGATCTGACAATTATCTCAAGTAGCACTCTTCTAACAGCATTTCGGGCATCAAGATGAACTCAAATGGAAATGATGCAATGAGATGAAATGATGCGCTCTCTGAGACGAACATTTTGATATGCTATATGCCCAAAACGGAGCTACGGAATGCAGAGATATCAAAGGTCAAAGTATGCAAAAAAAATACTGAGATTAGGGTTTCGGGGAAAAGAGGTCAACCAGATCTGATCCAGATCTGGATCCGAGGCACTGTAGCAGGGCGCGCGTCCCGAGGATGACCGACCGGAGTTTGTCGGAGTTCACCGGGGACTTGCCGCGGAGAAGAAGGCCGGCGAGGGGCGCCGCGGTGGTGGTCCGGCGACGCGGGCGGCGCGGGACGCCGGAGTTGCTGGCGGCGGCGGCGGTGCCACGGTGGTGGCCGGTGCCGGAGACGGCGGACGGCGTCGGAGCGGAGGCTCCCCGGCGCGGGCGAGCGTGGCGTCGGGCGCGGCGCGCGAAGAGGCGGGCGGCGGCCCTCGGTAGGTGCGGGCGGCGGGAGGAGCCGGGTGGCGGGGCGAGGCGGCTGGGCCGCGGGGGCCCCGCACGGGCGTCGCGGGCCGGCGGCAGGAGGCGGGATGGCGACGGCCACGTGTCGAGTAGCGGTTGGCGGCGGCGATTTCGTCCGGTGCGGCCCGGACGTGTCCTGCGCGCCGGATGGAGCGGGGCTAGGGTTAGGAAGGGGAGATCCACGAATTGGAGATGGGGGGGGGTCTATTTATAGAGGTAGAGGGAGCTAGGAGTGTCCAAATGGGGTGCGGTTTTCGGCCACGCGATCGTGATCGAACGCTCTAGATGATGGAGAGTGTTTTGGTCGGTTTTGGGTCAAATTGGAAGGGTGTTGGGCAGCAACACACACGAGGCCTTTTGGTCCCTCGGTTAACCGTTGGAGCATCAAACGAAGTCTAAATGGTACGAAACTTGACAGGAGGTCTACCGGTAGTAAACCAAGGCCGCTTGGCAAGTCTCGGTCCAATCCGGAAATGTTTAATCCCCACACACGAAAGAAAGGTAGAAATTACCACCGGAGGAGAACGAAGCGCTGGAATGCAAAATGGACAACGGGGAAAATGCTCGAATGCATGAGAAGAACACGTATGCAAATGCAATGCACATGATGACATGATATGAGATGCATGACAACGACAACAACACACGGAGACAAAGACCCAAACCTGAGAAAATAAAATAACTTAAGGCCGGAAACAGCAAGAGTTGGAATACATATTGGGAAAGTAATATCCGGGGTGTTACAACACTCCAGCACTACGAAAGGATCTCGTCCTGAGATCTAGGACTGAAAGAATGCCGGGTACTCAGAACGGAGGTGATCCTCGCGTTCCCAGGTAGCTTCACGGTCGGAATGGTGTGACCACTTGACTTTGAGGAATTTGATTGACTTGTTGCGAGTCTTGCGTTTAGTCTCTTCAAGAATAGCAACGGGGTGCTCACGATAAGAGAGATCTTATTGGAGCTCAATGTCCTCGAAGTTGATAGTGCGGTCAGGAGTCTTGAAGCACTTTCGGAGCTGAGAGACATGGAACACATCATGAACATTTGCAAAGTTTGAAGGAAGCTCGAGTTGATAGGCGAGATCGCCTCTCTTGCTGACAATCTTGAAAGGTCCCACGTATCTAGGGGAAAGCTTCCCTTTAATACCGAAGCGACGAGTACCTTTCATAGGAGAGATGCGAAGGTAAACATGATCTCCGATCTCGAAAGCCAAATCACGGTGCTTACTATCATAGTAGCCCTTCTGGCGGGATTGGGCTGCTTTGAGGTTATCTCGAATGACTTTGCACATTTCCTCTGCCTCTGTGATTAAGTCATTACCCAAAAGCTGATGTTCACCGGTTTCAGACTAGTTGAGAGGGGTACGGCACTTCCTGCCATACAGAATTTCAAATGGGGCCATACCCGAACTTGCTTGAAAACTGTTGTTGTAAGAGAATTCAGCATATGGAAGACAATCCTCCCACTTCATGCCGAAGGAGATCACACAAGCCCTGAGCATATCTTCAAGAATCTGATTGACACGCTCGACTTGACCGCTATTTTGAGGATGGAAAGCTATGCTAAAGCGGATGTTAGTGCCCATGGCCTTCTGAAAAGAATCCCAAAACTTGGAGGTAAAGATGCTGCCACGGTCTGAAGAGATCACTTGTGGAATACCGTGCAGAGAGACAATCCAAGAGGTATAGAGTTCCGCCAATTGAGCTGCAGTGATTGACTCTTTGATAGGCAGAAAGTGAGCCACTTTGGTGAGTTTGTCGATGACAACGAATATAGCATCATTACCACGCTTGTACTTTGGAAACCCAGTCACAAAGTCCATCTCAATGTGGTCAAACTTCCATTCTGGAATGGCAAGAGGTTGGAGGAGACCAGCTGGCCTTTGGTGTTCTGCCTTCACTCTTCTGCAGACATCACATTCATTCACGAATTGAGCAATCTCACGCTTCATTCGAGTCCACCAATAAGCCTGCTTGAGGTCCTAATACATCTTCGTGCTCCCAGGGTGGATGGAGAGGAGAGAATTGTGAGCCTCGTTCATGATCACTTTACGAAGGTCACCTTTTGGTACAACAATACGATCCTCGAAGAAGAGAGTATCTTTGTCATCAAGGCGGTAGCACTTGTACTTGGGTTGACTCTTGGCAATCCCAATCTTCACCTTTTTCACCATAGCATCAAGAAGCTGGGCTTGGCGAATCTGGTCTTCCAAGGTAGGAGAGACTTGAAGGTTGGCGAGGAAACCTTGAGGAACAACTTGCAGATTAAGTTTGCGGAAAGCTTCACAAAGCTCGGGTTGATAAGGCTTGAGAATCAGACTGTTGCAGTAAGCCTTTCTGCTCAATGCGTCAGCGATCACATTGGCCTTGCCTGGAGTATACTCAATACTCGAATTATACTCTTGAATCATTTCGACCCATTGAGTCTGCCTGAGGCTGAGATTAGGCTGAGTGAAGATGTACTTGAGACTCTTGTGGTTAGTGAAGATGTCCACTTTTCTTCCCAATAAGAGATGTCTCCAAGTCAAGAGAGCATGCACCACTGCCGCCAACTCGAGATCATGAGTGGGGTAGTTCTTCTCGTTGGGCTTCAACTGGCGAGAGGTATAAGCAACAACTTTCTTCTCTTGCATCAACACTGCGCCAAGACCTTGGAGAGAGGCATCACAAAAGACCTCGTACGGCTTGGATTCATCAGGCGGGGTCAGAACTGGAGCAGTGACGAATTTCTCTTTCAAAGTGTTGAAAGCAATGTCACACTCCGGAGACCAAACGTACTTGACGTGCTTCTGGAGAAGATTTCAGAGAGGCTTCGCGATCTTGGGAAAGTTTTCAACGAATCTTCGGCAGTAGCTTGCGAGACCGAGGAAGCTACGGAGTTGCTTCACGTTCTGAGGAGGTTCCCAGTTCACAATTGCAGACACCTTCTCAGGATTCACCGCAATGCCCTTGGCAGAGATGATATGACCAAGATAAAGAACCTCATCGAGCCAAAAGTTGCACTTGGAGAACTGGGCGTAGAACTGGTGTTCCCTGAGCTTATCGAGCACCAAACGCAAGTGCTTGGCATGATCTTCCTTGTTCTTCGAGAAAACCAGAATGTCGTCGAGATAGACCAGAACGAAGTCATTGGTGTAGGCGTTGAAGATGAAATTCATCATGCGAGAGAACGTCGGAGGAGCGTTGACGAGGCCAACAAACATGACAGTGTATTCATATGAACCATAGCTTGTCCTGAAGGCCGTCTTGGGAATATCTTGCTCACGGATTCGAATCTCATGATAACCCATACAGAGATCAAGGTTGGAGAATACTTGGGCACCTTTGAGTTGTTCGAACAGCTCGTGGATGTTGGGAAGTGGGTATTTGTTCTTGATGGTCTTCTTGTTCAATGGACGGTAATCAACACAAAGTCGGTCCATTCCATCCTTCTTCTTCACAAAAAGAACACCACAACCCCACGAAGAAGAACTAGGCCAGATGAGACCCATACGCTCTTGAATATCGAGTTGCTTCTTCAGCTCCTTCAACTCTTCAGGTCCGAGCATGTAAGGACGCTTGCACACAGATTCCGTGCCAAGCTGAAGATCAATAACGAATTCAACTGGCCGGTGCGGAGGCATTCCTGGAAGCTCTTCTGGAAAGACGTCTTGATATTCGCAAACGACTGGAATTTGCGAGATAGCATCCAGTTCACCCTTCTCATTGAGAGAAAACATACGGATGGTATCGTCACGAGAGGCAAAGACAATTACATCCTCAGACGAATGAGTCAATTGAATCTGCCTGGCTACCCAATCAAGTTGAGCCTTGTGCTTAGAAAGCCAATCCATTCCGAGAATAAGATCAATATCCGAATTACCAAGAACCACCGGAGAAGAAAGAAACTTGTAATCGCCCAATGTGATAGAGATATCGGGAGAAACCAAACTAGAAGTCAAAAGCTTGCCGGGAGAAACAACTTGCATGACTTTGGGCATGATCTCAGTATCAACATTGTGCTTCGATGCAAAAGGGCATGACAAGAAAGAATGCGATGCACCAGTATCAAAAAGTACTTTTGCAGGAACATCGTTAACAGGAAGGTTACCCATGATGACATCTGATGAGTCCTCTGCCTGAGATGGATTCATCAAGTTGACCTTGGCGTGCTTGGGGTTATGCTTGACAACAGCTATACTTGCCAATCTCACAGGAGGAGGAGGAGGAGGAGGGAGACGCCTCTGGTTGAAACACTTGTTGGCATAGTGACCCTTCTGTTGGCACTTGTTGCACGTGACCTCTGAAACCGGACGGTGATACGGAGCACTCGAACTTGGAGCTTGAGACGAAGTCTTGTTCTGAAAGCCAGGGTTGGGTGGGTGGGAAGATCCACTGCCACCTTTGCTCTTCTGTTGATACGGCTGACGGAACGGAGGAGGAGGAAGCCAATACTTCTGCTGCTTGGCCACTTGAGTAGAGGAAGAAGGAGTAACATCTCTGACTCGCTTCTTGGAAGCATCACACCTCAGTTGAGCAGCCTCTTGCTTCAATGCCATGTTGTAGAACTCATCATACCTCAAGGGCTCAAAGAGAACAAGAGCTAGCTGAATTTCTTCTCTGAGACCACCCCTGAACTGGTATATCATGCTCTTCTCATCAGGGACGTCCTGCTTGGCAAAGCGGGCAAGCTTCTGAAACAACTTGTTGTAGTCATAGACAGACAAAGAGCCTTGCTTTAGGTTGCGGAATTCCTCACGCTTGCCTTCAACCACGCTCCGAGGGATATGGTGAGCTCTGAAATCTTGACGGAATTCATCCCAGGTAATCACACGTCCACCTCTGGAATCCTTGTACTGCTGGAACCATTCTGCAGCTTGATCTTTGAGTTGGAAGGAAGCGAACTTGACAAAGTCCTCAGGCCTGACGTTACTGCACTCGAAATTCTTGCACAGATCCACGAGCCAATCGTCAGCATCAGTTGCCTCAACACAATTGCTGAAAGTTTTTGGCCCGTTAGCAAGGAACTGGTTGAGTGTAGCAAAATGATTCTGATTGTTGCCTTGGTTCCCTTGGTTGCCTTGATTGCGCTCTTGAAGAATTTGCATGATCAACTGTGTGTTTTCATTGGTTGCGGCCATCACAGCTTGCCATGCCTCCGGAGGAGGTGAAGGTGGTGGCGGATCTTGATTCTGATTCTGATTGGTGCTCTTAGTGGGAGACATCCTGAAGAGGTTGACCACTGTTAGCACATAGACAGATAAAAGAAGCTGAATCCAATGGAATGAAAATTGCAACATAAAGTCTTCACATCCGAACAAAATGAACGAATGCATTCCTCTTGAAATGGTCACATATCCATAAATTGAGAAGCCACTTAGAATTTAGGTAGGAAAATCAACAAGGTACGGATCAAGAATGAATACTCGGTAAGAAATCCCAATCTCAAACCAAATATCCGTGGAAGAAGAGCTAGAGCTACTTGAATTCCCACCTATGAAACTCCCGAACCTTTCCGGTTATGCAATCAGGTGTTGGGGATACAGGGGAAGCATAATATCTCACCCAAATCTAGCAAATCCTACATCCAGCTGTATCCATCCTTCAACACATAACCAAGAAACCTTCGGAAATCGTCTACCTCAACCTTCGAAAAGCATCCGTTATACGAGTTATGGAAATACTCCCGAACTCCCGCCCCAGTACTGGGTGGCGTCGAGGTTATCTCACCAACAACTGCATAAAAGAGATTTTCGATGTCGGTGAAACTAAACTCAGGTATTCCAGAACTGCAACGATAAAATTGTGATGACAACAGCTCGGAGCTCAACTCCCCGGACACTGCCATAACCCCTAAATGTCAGGAGGCACCAAGAACAATGTTCTCATCACAAAACCATCGGAACGATTCCAACATACCCGCGTGATCCTAAAAAAAATTGTGAAATTTGAGAAGAGAAGAGTCAAAACTCTACATCAGGATGCCTTACCAGAGCGATGAGGAGACTCGGAAGTAAAAAGAATTCCTAACTCTCCGATATATAATTCCTAAATGACTCAAAACATTTTTCTAGACACAACTCGGCTGTTAAAACGATCAAGCAATGGGGCTCCTAAGGTCGGGGAAGGCTCTGATTACCTACTTGTAACGCCCTCGATGCGGCTATAGCTCCCACGTGTCGAGGCACGACTTAGAGACATAACCGCATTGAAAGCAATGTCGCAAGTTAGTCAATCTTCACAACATCCCATGTAATATAAATAACAAAGGGGAGATAACATAGTTGGCTTACACTCGCCACGTCAATCAAGGTACATAAATAACATTACATCATCCAAACACACATGGCCCGACTACGGCGCCAAAACAAAAGATAACCCAACATGCGACACGGTCCCGATCACCCCAACTGGGCACCACTACCGATCATCAGGGAAAGACACGTAGTATCGTTGAGAGTCCTCGTCGAACTCCCACTTGAGCTCAGGCGCGTCACCTGGAGCGGAATCATCAGGCCCTGCATCTGGTTTGGAAGTAATCTGTGAGCCACATGGACTCAGCAATCTTGCACCCTCGCGATCAAGACTATTTAAGCTAATAGGTAAGGCAAGGTAAAATATGTGGAGCTGCAGCAAGCGACTAGCATATATGGTGGCTATCCTGTTCGCAAAAGAGAGCGAGAAGAGGAGGCAAAGCGCGAACGAGAAACTAGAGAGCAACCTGCGCAAACATTACTCCAACACCGTGTACACTTCCCGGACTCCGCCGAGAAGAGGCCATCACGGTAACTCACACTATTGATTCATTTTAATTAAGTTAAGGTTCAAGTTATCTACAACCGGACATTAACAAATTCCCATCTGCCCATAACCGCGGGCACGGCTTTCGAAAGTTCAAATCCCTGCAGGGGTGTCCCAACTTAGCCCATAACAAGCTCTCACGATCAACAAAGGATATTCCTTCTAGCGGGAAGACCCGATCAGGCTCGGAATCCCGGTTACAAGACATTTTGACAATGGTAAAACGAGACCAGCAAAGCCACCCAGATGTGCCGATAAATCCCGATAGGAGCTGCACATATCTCGTTCTCAGGGCACACCGGATGAGTCAGACGTCGGGTGGGCCAGCCCAGAGTTGCCCCTGGTAGCTCCGGACATCGCTCAGTTTGGACCAACACTCAGAGGAGCACTAGCAGGGGGGTTTAAAATAAAGATAACCCTTCCTTGAGTCTGCAGAACCCAAGGGAAAGAAAAGGCTAGGTGGCGAATGGTAAAACCAATGTTGGGCATTGCTGGAGGAGTTTTATTCAAGGCGAACTGTCAAGGGGTTCCCATTATAACCCAACCGCGTAAGGAACGCAAAATCCGGGAACATAACACCGATATGACGGAAACTAGGGCGGCAAGAGTGGAACAAAACACCAGGCATAAGGCCGAGCCTTCCACCCTTTACCAAGTATATAGATGCATTAATTAAATAAGATATTGTGATATCCCAACAAGTAAACATGTTCCAACAAGGAAACATCTCCATGTTCCAACAAGGAACAAACTTCAATCTTCACATGCAACTAACTAACGACGCTATAAGAGGGGCTGAGCAAAGCGGTAACATAGCCAAACAACGGTTTGCTAGGACAAGGTGGGTTAGAGGCTTGGTTCAATAATATGGGAGGCATGATAAGCAAGTGTTAGGTATTCGTAGCATAGGCATAGCAAAAGAGCGAGCATCTAGCAAGCAAAGATAGAAGTGATTTCGAGGGTATGGTCATCTTGCCTGAAAGTTGTCAGAGTTGATTGGATCCTCGAAAGCAAACTCAGCGGGCTCCTCGTTAGCGAAATCGTCTCCCGGCTCTACCCAAACAAGACAAACAAGCAAACGGAACACAATCAACCACGTGCAAAGCTCAAACAATATGATGCAAAGATGATATGCTATGCGGGATGCAATATGTGATGCATATGCAAGATTTGAGAAGGGATGCATGAACCTGGCCTCAACATGGAAATCCAAGTGTGCCACTGGAAAGATGAGATGAAATCGCTTGAAAACGATATAAAGAACGCCGGAATCGGAGTTACGGTTTGGAAATGGCAAGCAATTCAAATATGACCACGTTCTGCGATTTACAGCAAGTAGCCATCTAAATGAACAAGATGAACATGCTACAGCACCCAAACATGGCATAAAAATACATGGAAGGGATTCATTCATGATGCTTAACAAAAGTCTGGCACTGAGCTACGGCCAATTCATCCATTAACAGGTTCAAACAAGCATGGCAAAAATGCATTTGACAAACAGATTTCAGACTTGGTGAAATTAACACTTGTCTGGAATTTCAGATCAGATAGCGCTCTTTGGAGCATGAAAACTATATGCTACAGGACCTGAACATGGCAAAGTAAAACATGTAATGGGGTTACTCAAAGAGCTTAACAAAAGTTCCTTAGTGACCTTGAGCCAAAAGGGATCAGAAAATACATTTTCAAGCATGTGAACATGGCAAAAACATAATCAGTTCTCAGACTTAGTGAAAACTGGAGCATGCTGAAACAGATATCAAGTAGGCATGTTTACGAGCTCGATGCACTCACCACAGAGCAAGTCATGACAAACTAAGCATACAACCATCAAGAATACACAAAATACAAGCTAGACATGGCAAGAACAATATCGTAGCATGCACGGATCAAATACAACATCCTCGGCAAAATTGCTAACAAGTAGACAATCTGCCTAGATTCACGAAATGACAAAAGTAGGGCTCGATTGACTTAAGCTAGGGTGCTCCATAATTGCAAACAAAGACATGGATGGATAGAGCACTACAAGATTAACAAAACATCCTTACTGATCATCCTCAAAAGAGGCACGGATCACTAGGAAACAACATGAACATATGGCCATATGAGATAAACAGCTCAAGGACTTAGTGGTAATGCTAAGTCCCTGAAATCAGCATTAACAAATGCCTCACTTTGCAAGCTTGTGCTAGTCACCACACCTATCACAAAAATACATGGGTTGCACCTTTGGAAAGATGGCAAAACCCTTAACAAAACATATGTGGAGCTCATGGGCATATCATGCACGCATTAATCATGGCAAAAATGACAAATATCTAAATGGAGCAGCAGATCTGACAATTATCTCAAGTAGCACTCTTCTAACAGCATTTCGGGCATCAAGATGAACTCAAATGAAAATGATGCAATGAGATGAAATGATGTGCTCTCTGAGACGAACATTTTGATATGCTATATGCCCAAAACGGAGCTACGGATGCGGAGATATCAAAGGTCAAAGTATGCAAAAAAATACTAAGATTAGGGTTTCGGGGAAAAGAGGTCAACCAGATCCGATCCAGATCTGGATCCGGGGCACTGTAGCAGGGCGCGCATCCTGAGGATGACCGGCCGGAGTTCGCCGGAGTTCGCCGGGGACTTGCCGCGGAGAAGAAGGCCGGCGAGGGGCGCCGCGGTGGTGGTCCGGCGACGCGGGCGGTGCGGGACGCCGGAGTTGCTGGCGGCGGCGGCGGTGCCACGGTGGTGGATGGTGCCGGAGACGGCGGACGGCGTCGGAGCGGAGGCTCCCCGGCGCGGGCGAGCGCGGCGTCGGGTGCGGCCCGCGAAGAGGCGGGCGGCGGCCCTCGGTAGGTGCGGGCGGCGGGAGGAGCCGGGCGGCGGGGCGAGGCGGCTGGGCCACGGCGGCCCGCACGGGCTTCGCGGGCCGGCGGCGGGAGGCGGGATGGCGGCGGCCACGTGTCGAGCAGCGGTTGGCGGCGGCGATTTCATCCGGTGCGGCCCGGACGTGTCCTGCGCACCGGATGGAGCGGGGCTAGGGTTAGGAAGGGGAGATCCACGAATTGGAAATGGGGGGGGTCTATTTATAGAGGTAGAAGGAGCTAGGAGTGTCCAAATGGGGTGCGGTTTTCGGCCACGCGATCATGATCGAACACTCTAGATGATGGAGAGGGTTTTGGTGGGTTTTGCATCAAATTGGAAGGGTGTTGGGCTGCAACACACACGAGGCCTTTTGGTCCCGCGGTTAACCGTTGGAGCATCAAACGAAGTCCAAATGGTACGAAACTTGACAGACGGTCTACCGGTAGTAAACCAAGGCCGCTTGGCAAGTCTCGGTCCAATCCAGAAATGTTTAATCCCCACACACAAAAGAAAGGTAGAAATGACCACCGGAGGAGAACGAAGCGCCGGAATGCAAAACGGACAACGGGGAAAATGCTCGAATGCATGAGAAGAACACGTATGCAAATGCAATGCACATGATGACATGATATGAGATGCATGACAACGACAACAACACACGGAGACAAAGACCCGAACCCGAGAAAATAAAATAACTTAAGTCCGGAAACGGCAATAGTTGGAATACATATTGGGAAAGTCATATCCGGGGTGCTACACCCGGCCGGACTTGGCGACTCACTAATGACCCGCCCTGACTGGACGACTCACTAAGTGACCCGCCCGAGCCTGGCGACTTATGGGTGACCTGGCAAGCTGATCAAAGGAGCGACAAGACCCGGGGGCCCAAGAGGCTCAAGGCCCAGAAGGCCGGCTACGTTATGGTAGGCCGGCTTAAGAGGAAAGGCATGAGGAATATCTCCTTTACGAGGAAGCAAGACCCGGACTTGCAATCAACTTGTAAGAGAAGATAGACTAATCCTAGTCCTACTAGGACTCCACCTGTAACCCACCCCTCTAACTTATATAAGGAGGGGCAGGGCTCCCCAAAGAGGGACAGGGAAGAGAAACAATATCTAGGGCTAGACACCAAGAGGAGAGCCGGCTTACGGCGACTTCCTCATAATCATAATGAGACCTAGCCACAAACAGCATGTAGGGTTATTACTGGATGATGTTTCCCGGGGCCCGAAGCTATCTAAATCCTTGTCTTGTGTGTTGCGTCTCGATTCCGCTCAACCCCTTCAAGCTACCACATAGATGTGTTGGCCTCGCGACTAAGTCCTTACACTAGGACATCTGCCGTGACAATTCGACGACACTAGCCCCCTCCGGTGTCTATATAAACCGGAGGGTTTTAGTCCGTAGGACAACATACAATCATACCATAGGCTAGCTTCTAGGGTTTAGCCTCTCCGATCTCGTGATAGATCAACTCTCATAATACTCATGTCATCAAGAATAAATCAAGCAGGACGTAGGGTTTTACCTCCATCAAGAGGGCCCGAACCTGGGTAAAACATCGTGTCCCCTGCCTCCTGTTACCATCCGCCTTAGACACACAGTTCGGGACCCCCTACCCGAGATCTGCCGGTTTTGACACCGACATTGGTGCTTTCATTGAGAGTTCCTCTGTGACGTCGTTGTAAGGAAGGATGCCTCGTCTCATTGTTAAAAACAACATTACCACCGGGGGAGCTCTGGTTGTCGGCCAAACTCTCCGGCTAGGCAGTTTCGTCATGACTACCTGTTCGGCCGCTGCACCGACGATGACTTCTCGGGTCATCAAAAATAGCCTCCACGTCGGCTCAGAATTCGCCGAGCAGATGGGTCCAATGGAGCTCTCTTCCCTAAACGAACTCTTGGATCGCATCACCGCCTTGGGAGTCATTATGGACTATGATCTGATTGGGCTTAAACCCGATCAAAGGGAGATTAACTCTCCATCGGCCACCCATCACGTTGCGGTGGTGGAGGAACAATGCGGCAACTCTTCCTCTATTTTGAGGACTAACTATGTCTGAATTCCTGAGCTCTCCGAGCCGGATACCTGCTTACGAGATGACATCACCCAAGCCCTGAACCTAGAATCAGGCAGCGGGCAAGACTTATCGGGAAACACTGCGGAACCCGAACTTCCAAGATTGGAAACTCCTCAGCCCTTGGGTCTCAGATTGGGTAGGGGTTCGGACTCAAATCCACCCACCCACCCAGACATAAACGATCTTTCCCAAATCAGGCAAGAGCCCCATGAAACAGTACATCATTATTGGGCCAGATTCCTCCTTGTGATGAACAGGGTTAAGGACTGTCGCGAGGAAGATGCAGTCTCACTTTTTTGCAATAATTGCATGGACAAGGGAATCCTTAACGCCTTAAGTCACCGTGACATATCACACTTCGATGACTTGGCGCCCATAGTACGAAAGTACTGTGCGATGGAAAGCGCCTGGAAAACCGAAACGAAATTCTGGGATAATCCGGCTCTGAATATACAACCAGTCCAAAGTAAAAGGGTGCACTATCATAAGACACCCGAGCTAGTTGCAAAGAAACAAAAACCCTCTATAGGGCATGGAACCGTACTGGAGGGATGGCTTAACGGACCCTGCAAAATTCATAGTACAACGGATACAATACCAACGCACAACCTTAGAGCATGTTGGATACTCTGGCAGGTGGCCAAAAGTGGTGAGGATCTTCTTATCCAAATGCCACAGAGCACCATCCCGTGGATAACAATACGGTGTTAACAGTCTTTGAGACCTTCGCGTCAAATAACAGGCGCAAGGGAACACTCCGCAGCATGGCCGAAATCTGCCACATAGCAGCAATAAATCCATGGAGTGACACGGCTATTACCTTCAATGCCAGTGACGAACCTAAATTCCGAACAGCCCGAGCACCAGCCGCACTGGTCCTCAGTCCAATTGTGGACGGATTTCGACTCACCAAAGTACTCGTGGATGGCGGCAGCGGATTAAACCTCATCTATGAGGAAACTCTTCAAAAAATGGAAATAGACTGGAACCGCATTGAGCAAAGTAGCAGAACCTTCAGGGGAATCATACCTAGTTGGGAGGCACGATGCACGGGGAAAATCACACTAGATGTGGTATTCGGTACGCCAAAGAACTATAGGTCCGAAGAAATTACATTTCAAGTGGCCCCGTTCAGCAGTGGATACCACGCCCTTGTAGGATGTGAGGTGTTCACGATCTTCCAAGCCGTACCCCATTATGGGTACATGAAGCTCAAAATGCACGGGCCCAACGGAATCATCACCCTCACCAGTGATCCGGGCACAGCAGCGCTGAAAACAAAACAGCCGCACTGGCCCTCGAGGCATTATCTGAAGCCCTCTCGACCGAGGAATTAACCACGCTACGCTCCACAGTGGACAGGGACGACGTGATACTCGATAAGAGATCCAAGTCCACCTCTTTTAAACCAGCGGATGAAATAGTCAAATTCCAAGTCCACCCAACGGACCCTACAAAAACAGCCTCCATCGGGCACAGTTAAACCCTGCCATGGACGCCGCACTACGAGAGTTCCTACGTGAGAATTGGGACATATTCGCCTGGCATCCCTCAGACATGCCAGGAATCCCACGCAGGCTGGCCGAGCATAGCCTCAATATTCTAAAAGGATTCAAGCCGGTCAAGCAAGCTCTTTGGCGTTTCTCCGAACCTAAGAGACAGGCCATGGGAGAGGAACTAGCCAAGTTATTGGAGGCCGGATTCATCAGAGAAATAAAACACCCGGACTGGCTAGCAAACCTGGTGATGGTACCAAAGAAGGGTAAATCCTGGAGCCTTTGTGTCGATTTCAAGGACCTCAATAAAGCTTGCCCAAAGGATCCCTCCCCCCTCCCCCGCATCGATCAAATTATCGATGCTACCGCAGGACACGAGTCATTGTGTTTCCTCGACGCATAAGGTTACCACCAAATCAAGATGGCGGAGTCCGACCAAGCCACAACGGCATTCATCACACCATACGGTCCCTTCTGTTTCAACACAATGCCTTTTGGGCTCAAAAACGCCGGCGCAACATATCAGCGCATGATTTAGACATGTCTGGAGAAACAAATCGGCAAAACAGTAGAGGCATACGTAGACGATGTGGTCGTCAAAACCAAACACGTCAACTCTTTGATAGACGACTTGAGGCTCACATTCGACAACCTCCGAACATACGATATCAAGCTCAATCCGGAAAAATGCGTTTTCGGCGTACCAGCCGGAAAGCTCCTGGGTTTCATTGTCTCCTGTAGAGGTATTGAAGCTAATCCGGCCAAAATCCGAGCTTTGTCACAGTTGGCTACCCCAACAGACCTCAAACAAATCCAGAAGTTAACTGGATGCGTGGCGGCTCTAAGCTGCTTTATCTCCCGCTTAGGAGAAAAGGCTTTACCCCTTTATCGCCTCCTTCGGCACACCGAACACATCATGTGGATGGACGCTGCCACAACCGGATTGAAACAAATAAAGGCCATTTTGGCAACCAACCCAATCCTGGCCGCGCCAAACATCAGCGAACCAATGCTGTTGTACATTGTGGCAACTCATCAAGTTGTAAGCGCAGTGCTCGTCGTCGAACGAGAAGCGGACGGACATAAATTCCCTCTTCAAAAGTCGGTATACTATGTATCAACTGTCCTCACTCCATGCAAATCACGGTACCCACATTATCAAAAGATAGCCTATGCGGTATTCATGGCATCCCGGAAGCTGCGACACTACTTTCAAGAGTGTTTGATTACAATAGCCTCGAAAGTGCCACTTAATGATATTATAAACAACCATGACGCTACGGGTCGGATTGCCGAATGGGCCACTGAGCTCCTCCCGTTCGACATAACATAAAAACCTCGACGAGCCATTAAGTCGCAAGTATTGGCCGACTTTGTCGCCGAATGGACGAAGGCCGAACTCCCTAAAGAGTACGGCGCATACTCCAATTGGATCATGCACTTCGACGGTTCTAAAATGCTGGCTGGTCTAGGGGCTGGCATCGTCCTGACGTCCCCAACTGGAGATACCATTCAGTACGTACTACAAATATTGTATACAGACTCCAACAACGCAGCCGAATACGAAGCTCTGTTGCATGGTCTTTGGATGGCAGTCTCCATGGGCATTCAACGCCTGGACGTGCGTGGGGATTCAAACCTTGCAATATCCCAAATAAATGGAGACTTTGACGCCAAGGATCCAAAAATGGCGGCCTACCGGAACACCGTCCTAAAAATGTCAGCTCAGTTCGAGGTGTTCGAATTTCACCATCTGGCTCGGGAAAACAATCAGGCAGCGGATATCCTCGCCCGCATCGGCGCAAAACGCGATGCGGTCCCCCCAACATATTTTTGGAGAGGCTGTTCAAGCCATCCGTAGTATGGGAAGGGGACACCGGTAACAATTGTCCGGACCCGGCCAAAATACCCGATACCGAACACTCTGACACAATCGGGGGCTCCGCCACCGAAATAACACCTTCAGCCCACGTAATGACGGCCATAATAGCCCCGTGGACAGAACCATTCATGTACTACCTAACTAGGCAGGAACTTCCGGAGGACCAAAATGAGGCACGCTGCATAGTGCGGCGATCTAAGGCCTACAGGGTCCATGAGAGAGAATTGTATAAAAAAGCACTACCGGAGTCCTTCAAAGGTGCATGTCCGAAGAGGAAGGGCGGAACCTTTTGGAAGAAATTCACGCCAGACTCGGCGGTCACCACGCCGCAGCCCGGGCTCTTGTAAGCAAGGCCTTTCGTACAGGATTCTATTGGCCAACGGCCCAGGCAGATGCATAGGACTTGGTCCAACGTTGTGCCGGTTGCCAGCTCTTTGAAAATCAAAGCCACATGCCACCCACCGCCCTCCAAATAATCCCCATTACGTGGCCCTTCGCGGTCTGGGGGCTTGACATGGTTGGATCCCTTAAAGGGGGAACCCACAAGAAAAAATACTTACTGGTCATGGTGGATAAATTCACCAAATGGATAGGGGCCAAACCTGTTAAAACAGCCGAATTCGGACCGGTGATAGACTTCATATCCGGGGTCGTACACCGTTATGGCGTCCCCCACAGCATCATCAGTGATAACGGCACGAACTTCACTGTCGATGAGGTAAAACTCTGGTGCAGCAAAATGGGCATCAAGCTCGATTATGCTTCAGTCTATCACCCACAAACCAACGGCCAAGTTGAGCGAGCAAACGGTCTTATAATGAGTGGCATTAAACCCAGATTAGTGCGTTCCTTAACGGAGTCTAGCACGCACTGGGTAGAGGAGCTCGACTCCGTACTCTGGGGGTTGCGGACCACGCCAAATCGTAGTTGTCGGGACCCCGATTCCAAGTCACATCGATCTAGCCGGTAACACCTCATATCACTTTGCGGCCTCACGCACAGTATCCCCACGGGTGTTGCCTTACCCTGGCCCGGGACCGTTTGCGCCTTTTGGCTCACGTATATGATTGTGTCGCTAACATCCATATGGCAGAGAACCCGGGCCAACATGGCTAATCGTGAACCCAAAGCGGCACTAACCTATGGGGACAGGCACACATGATTCACATTGAGCATGTCGGTCAGCAGCGTGTGAATCCGGGCTGTAGCACTGGGCTAACAGGACTCCGGGGAACCCGGGCTGTAGCAGGCTAGGAAGGACTCTGGATGTCACCGCGTGACATTTCCCCGAAGGGACAGACACAGGAACAAAGTGAAACACATGCCGGCCAGTCAAGTGTCCTGAGAAGTAGTGCTGGGCTAGCAGGACTCCGGTGAACCAGGCTGTAGCGGACTACTATGGCTCAAGGAAGCACTAGACTACATTTCCCCATAAGAGAGGCTGCCAAGGATAAACAACTAGATTGTCGGATCCCACACATAGCAATACACGTCACATGTACGCATAACATGCAAGTATGTGCTGTACAACCTGGCATCACAACATAACGCAAACTCATATAGATAAATGCCCAGAAGAGCCACATAGCATTAAATACAAACAGGGGTCACATGACCCATCATTCAGAGCATACAAGCAACGGAAGCATTACATGTCTGAGTACAGACAACTACAAAAGAAAAAGGCTGGGAAGCCTGACTATCGACAAGTCCCTCCCAAGGGTACAAGATCATAGCTGAGGTAACAAGCTACTCATCGAAGTCCAAGCGGTACTACTAGTGAGACAGATGTCTCACCTGCAAAACATAAATAAAGCAAACGTGAGTACAAAGGTACTCAGCAAGACTTACATCAGATCCTATCATACATGCATTTGTATCAAGAAGGTAATGTGGGGTTTAGTTGCAGCAAGCCAGCTTTGACTCAGTGGCTATCCTGTTCTATGACAACGAGAAACTTCTTTGAGATGAGGCAGCGCACACAAGTCCACTAATCACCACATCAATACACTACTATGGATTCATCCTCGTCTCCTTATGAGAAGGCCATCCATAGCACTCGCACTTGTCTTGAGCATTTTAGAGTATCCACTTAAAGTTTTCTATGTACCACGTAAGCATCCAAGAAGTCCATAACCGAGGACACGGCTATTCTAATAGATCATGATAACCCTGCAGGGGTGTACTTCTTCACACACACTCTCACCACTTATCACCATGTACACGTCATGTATCTCGGCAACCTTCAAGCGGAAGCCTGGCGAGGGTGTTGGCCACGACCTGACTAACCACACAAGACTCTAGCCCAGGTTTATCGCCTATTCGGGTTCCAGCCGCAAGGAGATCCGGACGGGGTGTCGCTCACGGCCCCATATGATGTGAGTAGGGTTCCCAAGCCCACCATCCGGGTGCCACTTGGTACACCGTGCCACCTGTGCCTAGTCTGTCCCGAGCCCACCCTGCCGGGTGCCACTCGGTAGAAAAATAGCACTACCTACAAACACGAGAAACTAGTTGCGAGTCCTGGACAGAGATACAGTTGGTTAATAAGTCGAGAGAGCTTGGAGCGCCCGGAGCCCAATGTGTGGTAGTAGCTAGTCATTGGACAACTTACACAGAACTCAGTTCTTAAGGACGGTCCCAATGAGACAACCCACCATGTACTCCTACATGGCCTCTCACCGCTACCTTTTACCAAATCGTGTTCACACGCTTAACTCTCAGCATCAGAACATAGCATAACACTCCAATCCATTCCCAATGAATCAGACCTGACACAACTCTAAGCAATAGCAGGCATGGCATGGTAGGAACACCACATGGCTCAATCAACTCCTACACATGCTAGTGGGTTTCAACTATTTACTGTGGCAATGATAGGTCATGCAGAGGAATGGGTTCAACTACCGCAGCATAAAGTAGCAGCTGAATCGTTGTTGTCCTAATGCAATAAAAGAGAGCAGGAGCGAGAGAGTGGGATTGTATCAGAATGAACAAGGGGGTTTTCTTGCCTGGTAGATCAACAAGGGGGCACTGCTCCTCAGACAGGTACTCTGGATCGGTCTCCGGAGCAGGACCTATCGAGAAGGAACGGTGTCGGCAATCAAAACACAATCATATGCAATAATATGATGCATGAAGATTGCATGAAGATGTGATGTTATTTGAGCTAATGCAACTAGCATTCATTTGCATGAAATCCATTTGAACCAAAGATTCAAATGCATCTCCAAAATAAGCTCTTTATATTAGCCATTTTAGTGTTTCACTTATACAGCAGGTATAACTTGGTTTTTCATGCATGAAACTGATACAGATGGATAGATTGCACTTTTCTGATAATTTTTCATATATAAATTATTTCAATCTAAGCTATGGTTGAATTTATATGAATTTTTGAAGTTTTGAACATTTTTTGGAATTTCTTGTTTTAAAATAATTCCAGAAAAAGAATAACTGCGTCAGCATGACGTCATCACTATGTCAGCGAGTCAACGTGGCTGTCCAGGTCAAATCTGACATGTGGGGGCCACATGTCAGTGCCATAGTTAATTAACAGAGTTAATTAATTTTTAAACTAATCCTAAACTAAAATTAGCAAAGCCGGGCCCCACATGTCATTGACCCTGGGCGGTCAAACACTAGGTCAACTCGGGGGGTTAGACCAGGTCAACCCCACCGGCATTTAGCCGCCGGCGAGGCCGAACGCGGCGGAGGGCTCGGGATCACCGTTCCGGCGACCAAAAGGACGGCGGAAACCACCGGGGCATAGCCCACGCTCGTCCGCACCGATTGGAGCAAGTGGGAGAGGCGGGGGCGGTCGGAGCTCGCCGGAGCGAAGCTCGGGGCGGCGGTCGGAGTTCGGCTTCGAGCGGAATCGGGCAGCGGGGCACGGGGAGGCCACCCGAGGGGCTCTGCGGCACCCTCGTGGCACCAGGAGCACGATGGGGTGCTCGGTTTGGGCGGAGGCGGGCCAAAATGACGGCGGCGACATGGACGGCGGCGAGGAGCTACGGCCGTGGCGGGGAAACGGTGCTAGAGCGCGCGTTAGCAATAAGGAGAAGGGGAGTTCGGTAGAAGAGCTCACGGCGATTCGTCGGGCATGCTCAGTGGCTCGGGGGAGGTGTTGGAGCGGCCGCAC
The DNA here is from genome assembly GCF_003073215.2 of Triticum urartu. Lineage (NCBI taxonomy): Eukaryota > Viridiplantae > Streptophyta > Magnoliopsida > Poales > Poaceae > Triticum > Triticum urartu. Next base: position 88,804,494 of record NC_053028.1, on the reverse strand, counting down.
GGTCGTGGCGATCTCGGATGGCGGAGGTTGAAGACGAGGTTGGTGAAGCCGTTGTGGGGCTTCCGGCGATGCGTGGCTCAGTGAAGAGCTTCAGCGCGAGCAGACGGAGCTCATGGGCATGGAGAGGAGGCGAGTCAGTGGTTCTGGGTGCAGCAATGGCGCACGGCGGCGACTGTAGCATTTCGGTCGCGGGGAGAGAGAGCGATCCAGGGGACGAGGGAGAGCGAAAGGGGTACGGGGCGGCGCGTGGCGTCGTCCAGGGAGGCCAGAGCGTCGAGGGGGAGGGCATGCAGGCAGGCTGGTGGTGTGGCACCCATGCGCGCGGGCGGCGAGCGCGTGCCCCTGTCCTCCTGGCGCGAGGAAGGGGACGACTGGCAGTGCCAGTCGGCTGGGCCGGCCTGTTGGCCACTGGGCAGGCCAGGCTGCAAAGTGACGGGCTGCACAAGGGGGTAAGTGCAGGTAAGCGGTTTTCCACTTTTGTTTTCTTTTCTATTTTCTGACATTTGTTTCTGATTTAATAAAATACTAAATCATTTTATTTTCTTCTTACAATTTTTGCAGGGGCCTAAGGGATTATTCCAAAGCCCCTCACCAAAATTCAGAATTATTGGACACATATAGATTATATAACAAATATATATCCAAAGCAAATAATTACTGTATTAATTCCAAATGCCTAAAATAAATACTTATGAGCTCATGAAAATATTGGTTCAATTTTTATCTCTATCCAATATATTCAGAGAGCAACATGAACATTTTCTTGGACCTTTTTGGAGCAATTTTTATCTCGGTCATTTCCAGAAATGGTTCTAAGGGTTTCACAAATGCCCATTTCAAATTTAAATGGAATTTAAACATAATGCACAAATGACTAGCTGGTATAGGTCATACTAGAACTAGGGATGTGACAGTAGTACCGGATATACACCCTTCTTTATGGTGTACGGCGCAGAGGCAGTCTTGCCCTGTGACATAATTCATGAATCACCTCGAGTGCGCATGTATGAAGAAAGAGAAGCCGAGCTCGATCGGCAGGATAGTCTGGACACCCTGGAGGAGGAGCGTGACGTAGCAAAAGCCCGTTCCGCATTTTATCAGCAACAGGCTTGCAGATACAAAAGCAGAGAAGTACGGGCCAAAACTTATAACGTTGGCGAACTAGTTCTACGCCTGCCGGATAAGAAAAAGAACAAGCTCGAGCCCAAATGGGAAGGTCCCTTCATTATTGACCAAGTGCTGACTGGTGGAGCGTACTGACTGCGGGATGCATCGACTAATCGACTCAAGCCGAACCCATCGAACGCGGCCAGGATCCGAAGGTTCTACGCCTAGCGCCGCACTCTATGTTCGTCTCCTTCCTCTGTCTATTTTTTGCATATACATTTTCTGCCTTGTTTTTCTTTCTCTCTTTCTTTTATTCCTTCTTTAGGCCTTCAAAGGCCAACTTGTGCCTCGCTTGCACATTATAGATGCGCTAGCCGCGCTCATCATACCTGGGGGCTTCTTTCAGAGAAGCTTATTTATTTATCTGAGCCTCGTGCCCCGAACATGTGTTATGCTTCCGCATGTACCTTTTTTCTCCATTATATGCATCGATATGACTTAAGTTTTGGCCAAGCTGGGTTGCCTGGCTCTTGTATTTATGCCCTAAGTTCCCGTTAATTCGGCTAGGGCATAAGGGGAGCACCTCTGCGATTGTTACTGCTGGGTCAGCCAGATGTGTACCTCAGACTGGGTGAAGCCGAAAGCTAGCGTTCTTAAGGGAATATTTGGTCGGTGAACAAAAGATGATTTTTATTTATTTTCCATATCTGCTTGCCCATAAACTAAGCTAACGGGGATCTCTTTTCCGTCGGGCCCCATAGGTCCGACCTCGGCCATGTGATTTGGGTCAGCCTTGGTATACCGCGTCTTCACCATGGCCCAGGCTTCTCTGGCACCTTGTCGGCAGGCCGATATCTTCCATAATTGGAAGCACCGCCGTGCTCCCTTGAGCTTTTCCGTAAGCTCTGCAACGCCTTTTGGCAGGGAGACGGATGGCCACAAGGCCTGGGCAACACCTTGCATCACCTGCCGAACTTGTTCGTGCAGATGTGAGAGCTCGGATAGAAGATCACCCGCAGACCCGGGCATTTCCTCCACGGGACGACCAGTCAGCATACCTACAGACATAACGTTGTTAGTCGGCTTCTTCGCCGAACTCCTTCAAAAGGATTCGTTCAAGCACTTACTGAAAATGCTGCATCGAAGCCGCTTATTCTCCTTCTCGGAGTCTGCAAGCTGGGCTCGAACGTCTTTTATTTCCACGCTCAGCTTGATATTGGCGTCTTGGAGATTGTTTTTCTCCCACCTAACCTCAGTCAGCACGCATTTGCCAGCCTCTATTTGTCGCACGACATGCTGGTCCTCCAGATTTTCTCCGGATTCATCTGCAACATCTATTGTTAGATCTGCAGCCACGCCGCATACTATACGGTAACCATCATTCTTTAAAGTAAATGTTACCAGCAGGAGACTTTTTTGGTTCCTGCAATGCGGCAACAGCGGCCTGCAGTTGGGTCTTGCATTCCTCCAGCTCCTGTGATAGCCTAGTATTCTTCTCTGTAAGAACCTGCACAATAAAGATGATCCTTAAGTCAGTTCTGCTAACTATTTCAAGTGTCAGGGGCTACTGATACATACAAATCGTCAGATTTACTTACCCGTACATCCTTTACATACTGATCCATGGCTCTGGCTAGACCATCTTGAGCAGCACGGAGGTACGCCTCTCCAGAATTGAAGGCATCAAATGCCTCTGGTGAGAAACAAGCGTCATGGAGTACGGCCCGGCGGCGACTATGATTCATGGTGCTTTCCACTTTTGATTTTGTAGCGGATAATCTATCTGCATCCTCTGTAGGGGGATTATCCGGCGCCCGCCCCATATCGGCTTCCGCCTCTATGTCCGGTCCTGGCGCCCGACTGGTGGAAGCGTGATTAGCAACATCGCCGGACATATTCCGGCGAGCGTTTTTTCTGTTAAAGAAACACGGGCGTCATTACATTTCGAGAAAGACGACAACCACGAAGCGGGGTTTTTGTTATACCTTTGCACCGGCGTCTCCGTCTTGAACGCCTTCCTTTTTGGCCTACCCGGCCTCGGTGCCTCTTGTTGGCGAGTTGCTGCAGGTTCGGTAGGTCGTCCCGAATGCCTTCCCTGTAAAAATGCCATATGTATATGGTAGGTGAAGTGTCTAAAAGGGGATCCTAGTTTTTGGAGTTGGGATTTTTGGTTTTTCTTACGTGCGATGCAGGAAGCAGTCTGGGATAGTCGGCCGTAATGGCCACCATGGCATCATCGCAGCTTAACTGATAGAACTGCCGGTCTATCAGCTCCACGAATATAACTGGATCTTCTTCAAGTCCGGAGTCGAGGGCTCGGTCAGGGTCCTCTGGTTGTGGAGAAGGGCTGCTGACCTCCTTTATGGCTTTTCGTAGTTCCTGCCGCAAAGTGGCAAGGTGAATACTTAGGACAAAGAATGCGGGAAAATGGGAGTAGGGAGATATAACTTACCCAGGTTGGGGGATTGTACATGGAGAATCCATCCCGTGGCTTGATGCGGATGAACAACTCTTCCTCTCCCTTGAACAATTCGGACAGAATTTTGCTAAAGCGGCAGCATTGTCCGGACCCTTACGCCCGCAGCGGGTGGCATCATCCGCCCCGTTAATACACCACAAGGGGTGCCCACGATATTGAAGTGGTTGCACTCCCCGCATTATGCAAATCGACATAACTTCGATTACTGTCAATCCTGATTAAACCAGTGCTTTAATCTGGTTCATCAGATAGAGGACTTCTCCATTGTCTTCCACAAGGGGGCTCCGTGGGCGCCAACTTCGGCGTTTCTTCAGAGGAGCATTGCTGAACTGAGGAGGACCCCGCCGAACAGGGTCCGGAAGGGGAACGTCCTCCATATAAAACCACTCTGAAGGCCAGTCTTCGGATGACTTCTTCGGGGTACCAGACAGGTATCCGGTACCGGGGATGCACCATATTTCGGCTCCGCCCACTTGATAAAGTGACCCCCTCTGTGTGCGAGGGACGAGGCAAAATAGCATTTTCCACAGCTCGAAGTGAGCCTCGCAGCCCAGGAACAACTCGCAGAGAGCAACATAGCCGGCGATATGTAGAATGGAGGCAGGGGTGAAATTGTGTAATTGGAGGCCGTAGAACTCCAGGAGCCCGCGGAGGAACGGATGAATTGGAAATCCGAGTCCCCTTAATAATTAGGGACATTTACATCTATGCCCCTAATTTGCGCCCACTCTTAGATTTACCCCTAATTTCAAAGCCTGCTCAAATTTGCCCCTCCGCCGTTAGGTGCACTTACAGAAATACCCTTTTGTGCCGTTACCATCCGGTCAAAGCAGGTCAAAGCCGGTCAAAGGGCATTGACCGTCCTGAAAAAATTAGCAAAAAAATTCTAAAAAATCTGAAAATTTGTGGGATCAAAGATACTCAGGTTTGCAAGGTGTGTGAAAAGTTTCGTGCTGTTTGTACATTCCAGGAGCTCGTGTCAGAGGAAAAACAATAAATATGTAAGCCTGTGAACAGTAAATTCAAAAAAATAGCAAGAAAATTCAAAAATATGAAATATTTTGGCATCAAAGAGGCGCGAGTCTGCAAGCAGCGTGCAGATTTTTGTTGTGTTTGGACATTGGAGGGGCTTGTGGAGAAAAAAACAAAATTTGGCTCGGGAAAAACCTTAGGAAAAAATGACTATTTTGTTTTTTCTTGCTAGAGCTCCTCGCGTGTCATTTGATCACAAAAACTTGCAAGCACCTTGTGCACCCAAGCCACTTTAATGCCAAAAAATTTCATATTTTTTAAAATTTTCTTGCTATTTTATTTCAAATTTATTGTTCACAAGCATGCAGATTAACTGTTTTTCCTCGCCACGAGCTCATGGAATGTCCAAATAGCACGAAAACTTACACACACCTTGGGCACATGAGTATCTTCGATCTCACAAAATTTTAGATTTTTTAGATTTGTTTTGCTATTTTTTTCAGGACGGGCAAAGCTGTTTGACTGGACGGTAACGGCACATAAGGGCATTTCTATAAGGGCACCTAACGGCGGAGGGGCAAATTTGAGCAGGCTTTTGAATTAGGGGTATATCTGATTAGGTGGATCGAGTTAGGGACATAAATGCAAATGGCCCTAATAAATAAGGAACAAGGCAGACCCGCTCCCCCATAGAGGGACGGGGAAAGCTCTCCGCTTGCTCCCTGCCATTGTAGGTGGCAAACCCGGCTCGAACGGGCACCATATACACCGGAGGGAGAAATCCCTTAGTCTGCAGTTCGACTAATCGACTGTGCGAGACTGAACACCTCACCCAATCACCGGGCTTAGGGCTATGGGGGCGGGAGGAGGACCTGCGGAGGTCGGCCATGCTGGAATGGATCTTTCCAAAACGCACTCTGATGGATTCTCGCTGGGGGAGGATGGTATGGATCGGATCTAAGAATCCCCATCCCTTTAATAGACAATTTATTTATCTGGCTAGGGGGGCAAATGTAAAAATGCCCTGGGGCCTCGTATTCATTCGACCCGTGGGAGATAGCCCTTATTGGGTACAGAAGCCAAGAGGTCCAAACATTTATGGGACCGGACACTACTTTACAAATGTTCGAAATGTGGAGAAGAACCCGCCTTGTAGTGTCGAAGACAACACTGCTCGCCGGACTCATCGTCATTGAAGCCTGGTTCGGGGGCTACTGAGGGAGTCCTGGATTAGGGGGTATCCGGACAGCCGGATTATATCCTTTGGCCGGACTGTTGAACTATGAAGATACAAGATTGAAGACTTCGTCTCGTGTCCGGATGGGACTCTACTTGGCGTGGAAGGCAAGCTAGGCCATACGGATATGTATATCTCCTCCTTTGTAACCGACCTTGTGTAACCCTAGCCCCCTCCGGTGTCTATATAAACCGAAGGGTTTTAGTCCGTAGGACAACATACAATCATACCATAGGCTAGCTTCTAGGGTTTAGCCTCTCCGATCTCGTGGTAGATCAACTCTCGTAATACTCACATCATCAAGAATAAATCAAGCAGGACGTAGGGTTCTACCTCCATCAAGAGGGCCCGAACCTGGGTAAAACATCATGTCCCCTGCCTCCTGTTACCATCTGCTTTAGACGCACAGTTCGGGATCCCCTACCCGAGATCCGGCGGTTTTGACACCGACACAAGGTAAACCATTATAAACTCCTAGCTAATTAAGCATGGCATAAGCAACTACAATCTCTAATTGTCATTGCAAATATGTTTCTTTCATAATAGGTTGAATCTGGAACGATGAACTAATCATATTTACAAAAACAAGAGAGGTCGAGTTCATACCAGCTTTTCTCATCTCAATAAGTTCATCATATAATCATCATTACTGCCTTTCACTTGCATGACCGAATAGTGTCGATAATAATAATAGTGGACATGCATTGGACTAAGCTGGAATCTGCAAGCATTCAATTCAAGAGAGAAGACAAGGTAATATGGGCTCTTTGTTAGACCAGCAATAATGCAAATGAGATCCACTAAACATTTTCATCATGGTCTTCTCCTCTCGACCCCCAAAGGAAAGAAAAGAAATAAGACTATTTACACGGGGAAAGCTCCCAACAAGCAAAACAAGAACGAGAAATCTTTTTGGGTTTTCTTTTTAATTACTACTACTACAGGCATGGAAAGTAAACTAACTAAAAGCTACAACTAATTTTTGTTTTGTGTTTCTTAAGGTTTTTCAAACACACGAGAAGAATGCTTAAAAAGAAAATAAACTAGCATGGATGATACAATGAAAAAGTATGAGCACCGACAATTGGCATGAGTGTGTGAACATGAATGTAATGTCGGTGAAAAATGTATGCTAGGGATTCTATGCTTCCTTCAAAAGGTATCAAACAAATCCGACAAAAATCACGAAGTGACATTTCCTTATGCTCATCATATAAATAAAATTCCACCAAAGGTGGCGAGCTTCTAGCATGGAAATGAAAGTTTTGCACAAAGATATTGGTGAGTAAGAGATATTGTTTGCGCTGGTCGTGGAGGAAGGCGGTGAGGCCTGCATTCTCAGCCAAATAATAAAAATCTTCAGAAATCCCGGCCTCTTTCAAGAACTCATCACAAGGCCATTCACGTGGCCGAACCTCCATAGTACGAGGGAGATTATACTTGGGTTTCTTGTTCTCTTCACTTTACTTATCCTCCGAGCTTCGGCTCGATGAGCCCCTCAAAAATCTCTTCATCTTTTTTGAAATTTTCTGAAATTTTTAGTAACTTAAAATAAAAGTGAACCAAACTCAACAAAATTGATAGCAACTACTCCTACAAGTGCCTAGAGGATATATCATGCATTAAAACTACTTTTGGCCACATAAATTTGACATGCAAGCTCAAGAATAAGGTCACCTAAGCAGCAAAAATTTGCAATGAATAAAGCACTAGAACAAAAACTAATTGGACCATTAGAGGAGTCACATACCAAAGAATAATCCCCCAAAGCAGTTTTGTGAGAGGAGCTTTGAGCAAGGAGATCGAAAATGGCAGCAAGATGAGCAAGAACTCGGGTTTGAGCTGGTTAGTGATTTTTTTGGGAGGAAGCAGGAGTGTGTGGTGGCTGGAATAAGTGGAGGGGACCCACGTGGGGTCCATGAGGCAGGGGGCCGCCCAGGGGGTGGGCGCGCCCTCACCCTCGTGGGCACGTGGCTGCTCCCCCTGCTGTGTTCTCAGTTCCAGATATTCTCAAATATTCTAGAAAAAATCATATTTAAATTTCACAGCATTTGGAGAACTTTTATTTTTGGGGTATTCTTTATTGCATGGATAATTCAGAAAACAGACAGGAAAAAAAATACTATTTTGCTTTATTTAATAAAAATAACAAAAAGTAAAAGGAGGGTACAGAAGGTTGTGTTTTCTAACTTCATCCATGTTATTCTCATCAAAAGGAATCTACTAACAAGGTTGATCAGCTCTTGTTAACAAACTCATTTCGAATAACGTGAAACCGGAGAAATTTCAAATAACACTAGGTTACCTCAACGGGGATATGCATGTCCCCAACAATAAGAATATCATATTTCTTCTTGACAGTAGGAAGAGGAAATTCAAAACCTCCAATAGTAATTGTTGAAATTTTTCCAATAGAATTGATATTGTGGACTTGAGGTTGTTTCCTTGGAAAGTGTACCGTATGCTCATTACCATTAACATGAAAAGTGACATTGCCTTTGGTGCAATGAATAACAGCTCCTACAGTATTCAAGAAGGGTCATCCAAGAATAATGGACATACTATCGTCCTCGGGAATATCAAGAATAAAAAAGTCTGTTAAAATAGTAACATTTGCAACCACAACATGCACATCCTCACAAATACCGACAGGTATAGCAGTTGATTTATCAGCCATTTGCAAAGATATTTTAGTAGGTGTCAACTTATTCAAATCAAGTCTACGATATAAAGAGAGAGGCATAACACTAACACCGGCTCCAAGATCACATAAAGCAGTTTTAACATAGTTTCATTTAATGGAGCATGGTATAGTTGGTACACCTGGATCGCCTAGTTTCTTTGGTATTCCACCTTTAAAAGTATAATTAGCAATCATGGTGGAAATTTCAGCTTCCGGTATCTTTCTTTTATTAGTAACAATTTCCTTCATATATTTAGCATAAGGGTTCCTTTTAAGCATAGAGTCAAACGCATACGCAAAAAGATAGGTCTAATCATTTCAGAAAGCGCTCAAAATCCTCATCATCCTTTTTCTTGAATGGTTTAGGAGGAAAAGCCATGGGTTTCTGAACCCATGGTTTTCTTTCTTTGTTGTGCTTCCTAGCAACAAAGTCTCTCTTATCATAACGTTGATTCTTTGATTGTGGGTTATCAAGATCAACAGCAGGTTCAATCTCTACATCATTATCATTGCTAGGTTGAGCATCAACATGAACATCATCATTAACATTATCACTAGGTTCATGTTCATTACCAGATTGTGTTTCAGCATCAGAAATATCATTGGGATTCTCAGGTGTGTCAATAACAGGTCCACTAGAAGCACGCAAAGTCCTATCATTTTTCTTTTTCTTCCTCTTGGAAGGACTAGGTGCATCAACATTAGTTCTCCGAGAATCTTGCTCAATTCTCTTAGGATGGCCCTCAGGCTACAAAGGTTCCTGAGTCATTTTACCACCTCTAGTCATAACTCTAATAGCATTATCATTCTTCTTATTATTTAATTCATTGAGCAAATCATTCTGAGCTTTCAGCACTTGTTATACTTGAGTGGTAACCATAGAAGCATGTTTACTAATAAGTTTAAGTTCACCTTTAACATTAGCCATATAATCACCCAAGTGTTCAAGCATATCAGCATTGTGTTTCAATTGTCTACCAACATAAGCATTGAAGTTTTCTTGTTTAACCATAAAGTCATTGATAACCCACAAGTATAGGGGATCGCAACAGTTTTCGAGGGTAGAGTATTCAACCCAAATTTATTGATTCGGCACAAGGGGAGCCAAAGAATATTCTGAACTATTAGCAGCTGAGTTGTCAATTCAACCACAACTGGAAACTTAATATCTGCAGCAAAGTGTTTAGTAGCAAAGTAATATGATAGTAGTGGCGACGGTGGTAAAAGGTAACGGTAGCAAAAGTAATATTTTTGGTGTTTCATAGTGATGATAACAATAGCAATGGAAAAGTAAATAAGCAAAGAACAATATGTGAAAAGCTCATAGGCATTGGATCGATGATGGAGAATTATGCCGAATGTGGTTCATCATGTAATAGTCATAACATAGGGTGTCGTGGAATTGTCACGGCAGATGTCCTAGAGCAAGGACTTAGTCGTAGGGCCATCGCACTTGGAAGCTTAAAGGGGTTAATTGGTACAAAGGACACGAGAGAGTTTTATACTAGTTCGGCCCCTTACGATGAAGGTAAAAGCCTACGTCTAGTTGGGATTGGTATTGCTGGGGTTTTGATCACCATGAGGCTCAATTCGCCGGCTTGGTTCTCGACTTGTTGTTTCTTTCCCTAAGCCGCCACCGGGTCGTCCCCTTATATACACGGGTTGACGCCTGGTGGCTTACAGGGTCCCGACCGGCTCATAATCGTGTCCGGCTCGATGACTTCCATTACATGCCTTTCTTTACAAGTCTTTCCCTACATACGGCGGTTCACAATATCGGACCTTAAACCGCCTTCAGGCCTTTGGGCCTTTTATAAAACTTAATAAACTATAATCTTGAATATTTACTGGGCTTCTTGTGTAACCCGCCATTGGGGCTGACCCGACCCCTCCTGGGAGGGTCATAACTAATAGTAATATCCCCAACATTAGGCCCCAAGTTGACTTTGAACTTTGTTCTTTGTCAAACTTCAATAAAAAATCCATCTTCTTATCTTCGCTGAAATTTTCTTGTAACCCGCCGTGACGTCACCTCTTGAAAATGCAAAAAACTTTCATGATGTCAACTTCCAACGGATCTTTTATCTTTAATGTTTCCCGAGAATCGAGGCGCCTGTATAGCTGGATAACCATTTGTTCGGTTCTTCCTTGATCTTCGCGCCCGTCTGTTCGCATCTTTTCCTTATAAATAGGCACGCCTCAGCCTTCTCATTCTCCTCTCTCGCTCCGTCTTCTTCCTCGCGGAAACCCTCTGCTGCTCGAGTTCTGCCGCCGCCGCGCCTCATCTCCGTCTCCGTCGACTTTGGCTGCTGCATCAACCTGAACCAATCAGAGAAACCACGGCGACCTCCGCAGTGGACCTGCAACCGTAAGTTTTATTTCCTTTGTTTCTTAGATCTGCATTAGGTTTTCCAAGCTCCTGCTTGTTCTTCGTAGTTCTTCATAGTTCTTCCACCGCTAGCTTTTTCTGATCCAAAAAGTCATATATATGCTTGCGCGGTAGTGTTTTTCTACCTCTTCTTGACCCACAGATCTCTTTCTCTGATTAAAAAGGCTGCTTCAGAACTTACCGACTCCTCTGTACTGAACTTTTTAGGTCTAGAATTGTTTTCAGTTTGAACAACCATTTTGATCTGGAATAAAATCAAGCAACATAGGAAACTTGTTTGTCTCAATACTTAGCTGAATTTGCCTTCTTCAAATATTTGTAGTCATGGCAGCTTATCATGCCGGCTTAGTTTTCCTTTATATGCCATTAGCCCTTAACTAGGCCGCCATTACTTGTTCTGCATCTTCATCCCTTAACTGTTAATCTCACCATTATACTGAACCGGCATATTGCTTTTTTTAGTTCCTTGCACATCATGCTGTCCAAAACATCAACCATCTGTAACTGGGTTCCCTCAACCATACCTGGGGAACGTTTAAAAGAGCTCTTCATCATAGGATTTCTGCCAGCAAAAACCATCATGTCTTACCATGCCCCTGACCCGGAAGAAGAACGGCCCAATCCGAGAGACGGTGAGGTGATCGTTTTTACTGACCACATGAACCGTGGCTTCTCACCGCCCGGCTCAAAGTTCTTCCGAGAGGTCCTCCATTTTTTCAAGCTCCACCCTCAAGATATCGGGCCCAACTCCATATCTAACATCTATAACTTCCAAGTGCTCTGTGAGGTATATCTTCAACAAGAGCCGACCGTGGAGTTGTTTAGAGAATACTTTTATCCAAACCGGCAGAACGAGTGCACCAACGGCCTTAGCTTAGAGCTCGGAGGCGTATCGATTCAGCGTCGACATGGTGCTGTCTTCCCCCTCATTGTCTTACCAAGTCATCCAAAGGACTGGAACCAGACTTGGTTCTACTGCCAGGACATTTCACCAGCGAACGAGAAGCCACTGCTGGGTTATCGCCCCAATCGTCTTGACTCCAAGTTCGCGCTTCCTGATAAACTTACCATCGCTGAATGCAAGATGCTGATACCATCTATCAAAAGGATCAATGCTCTGTTGGGGAACGGGTTAATTGGAGTTGATCTGACCCGCTGCTGGATCTCATGGCGGGTCATCCCTTTGAGCCGCCAGTGAAAGCTGATGTATGAGTATGGTGGAGGCCCGGATGACTCTCTTCGTCACAGCCCCATTAAATTGATAGAAGAAGATATTGTCTCAATGTCAACTCTTCTGGTAAACGGGAAATATGAAGATTGCAGTGTCGCCGGGTTAAACCCCTTCTGCCAGCTTAGCCCGGTGCCAGAAGTAAGGATATCATTATTTCTCTCTTTTGTATTTTTCCAGCCGTATTGTTTTAATACTTGCCTGACTCTTTACCTTGTTTTTACCTGTTTGCGGGCCAACTCTGACTTCTAGAAAGTTAAGTATGACCACGAGGCGGCCAAGAAAGTGAAAGCCGCCACCATAAACGCCAAGAAAATGACCCGGAGGTCGAAAAAGAAGAAAAAGAGTATTGCTGAAGACTTGATGAAGCTTGATGGTACATCTAACTCGGAGGTAGCCCTTGATTCCCTTGGCCAATTTTTTAACAATCTTATTGACACTGATCATTACCAGGATGATACTGGGGCCAGTTAGGCTGTGGAAGCAAAGGTAACTATCATTTCCCCCGACTCAGAGCCCTTGCCAAGACAAAAAGTTCGGCGAGTGATCCGTAAAGTAAGGTTTTCTAACCCTTTAGCTCACTTGGATCCCAACTTTCGTTTGAAAAAGTAGCAACATCAAAGACGCTGTCAAGCTTGGACTGAAGATGAGCCGGCTATCGTTCTTCAACAAACTCCTTAGAAACGTCCAAATGAGGTTTACTTCTTTCTATCTTTAACTCTGTTTAATGGATCCTTCCTTTTGTATTTTTTAACTCTATTTTATCCTTTCAGGAGGTGTCTCGCTCTTCTGGCGACTCATCACAGATGCAATTTCCGGCTTTCAAGACTGCCCCTGGGTAATGAAAAACCCTCATCCTTCCTGGGTTGTTCAAATTGTATCTTTATACTGACAATCCTGCAACATTTTTCTTAGTGGCCAAGCTAAATCCAAGAAAGCGAAGGCAGCTAAGCCGGTGGAAGACCCGCCAGTGCGTGCATCTGACCCGGCCAGGCCCTCTTCTCCATTAAACGATGCTCCAGCAAACCCGCCTGTTGATATAGAAGCAAATCCTCCTAAGCTGTTGTTTGATGAGACTACTATGAACCCTTCTGCTACTGGACCATCAAGCTCAGCCAACCTGCCATCACCATCTGCGCAAGATGTTCAGATCACTGGGCGCCGCTTTATTGAACCGGGGAACGCAACCGTGTTGGCTCGGTGTACAGTAAAACAAGAGGCATTGGAGAGGAAGAAAGTTTGCTTTGACGTTGCCAACTATGACCACCTAAATGCCAATGATATTCTATCCGGCTATCTTAGCCATGTACACTCCAGTCGCGACTCTGAGGTTGAAATGGTCAAGCAGCTGCAGTTGAAATATGAGGTACGTTCTTCCGGCTTATCTGTATTCCTTCAGCCCCCAAGTCTTCAGATTTATGAGGGAACCGGAATGATCTGTTGACTTTAAAATATAGACCGAGACCTTTACCTTTGAAACTTGTCTTGAATTCAATAGAACAAAGCTTCACCTGTAGTCCCCAACGGCCGGTTCATTTTGATCATAAATGAACCGGTACTTTAAATTGTTTGGTACCGTATTCAAAAGACTTAATACTCCGGCTTAACCTTGAGAAACGTGCTGAACTGCATACATTAGCCCCCAAGTTCCAAGTGTTGTTACTTTGTAAGGGACTTGGGACTTAAAGTATGTCCTTAGAGTCATAAAAATTTGATTTGACATACATTAGCCCCCAAGTGTCAAGTGGTTTTTTGTAAAGTACTTGAGACTTGAATCTTGCTCTTTGAACTTGAAACAAAATCTTGACTCAGCTGAATGTTTTGGAGAATGCCTTATCTGCTAACTCTAAGCTGCAAATAAGTCTCTCTGAGACAGAAAATTTAAAGACCAGCTTCGCTGCCAAGAAGAAAACTTGGGAAGAGGAAAAAACGCTTCTGACCCAACGTGCTGAGAAGGACGAAACAACCCTTGAAGAGATTTCAACAAAGCTGAACGGGTTAAAGGGTCGGGTGTCTCAAATGGTGGCTGCCATCCTTGGTAAGCCATCCAACTTTAATTTTCTGTGCTTTCTGCTAATCCAGAGTATAAACCGCCAGCTGACTGTGTATAAAATATGTGCAGGCCCTCGAAGCACAAATCTGAGCCAAGACCCTTTGATTAAACTAAAGGCAGTGTATACTTTAGTAGAACAACTGTATATTGGCGCACAGCGAGCTCTTGCCGCCATCTCTCCTGTCAATCAAGGACCCAACCGGCTCATCAACGTCCTAAAGAAACTGTCAATCCTGCATGCCAGGTTTCAAGAAGTGAAACGCTCCTGCGCGCGAGCCGGAGCTTTGACTGCCCTGAGCCGCTCCAAGGCTTGGGTGCCAGACCTAGACCCGGCGGACGTGGCCAGAGGCTATCCCACCGTGAAGGAAGATGGTTCTCCTTTTGGGCAGGATGACTTCATGGCCTGCGTGCGCGGAGTCCGACCTTAGGCAACTACCCTGGGAGATGACACTAATATTGACAAATACCAGCCGGGTTTTGATGCTAAAAATAAGAAGATGGCCACTCCCTTGTACAAGGTAACAGATTTGATTCCACCGGTAAGAGAAGACACATTTGCCCCGGAAGTTGACCCGGTCGGCCTGATCGACGATGAAGTCGAATTTGTCACTGTGAATGGTTTTGATTGGTCAAAACCCAACTTCCAGCCAACAGAAGGTGGTGAACCGGCGAGGGCGGAACAATGATCATCTTCATGGGCTCATAAAGCCTTGTAATAGCTTAGTTGTGAAAACACTGTATGCTTTGCTTATGCCATCGCGCATAAAACACTTCTATGTGATTCTGTGTTTCTTGATGCCACCATATGCATCGTATTTAGATTTTGTTTCTGCAATATTTGAACCCTGTTCCTATAGATACAAAGAAAAGACTGGCTTGGTGGCTTAGAACCAAACGGGTTAAAACACCCCGTTTAGAACCAATATGTTTACCACAGTAGGAACCAGAAACAGATATAAGCAAAGGACAAGGGCTGAGACTAACTCTTTTAGTTAATACAGCAGGCAATTGCGTATATGTAATAACCATATCTTGTACCTTTTGATCCTTAGACTACCGGCTTGAATAACCCGGGTGATGAAATTGATAATTCAAACTTTATGAGAAGTCAATGCTTTTGAATACTCAATGATCATTATACCTTGATAGCTGTGTAGTCAAATAGTCGAGCCGATGAAGAAGACCAGGCTACTTATTTGTAATATTGAGACAACAAAAAACTAAAAGGCAAACAACAGATAATAAGCGTAATTTAGCCTTGTATTCAAAATGTTGGGGGTTTCTGATTCGAATACGATCAGTAAACCGGACCAAAGGGGTTAAGATAAGGTTCGAATACGACCATATAGCCCCCAGTGGTTTTGGCATTGCGCCGATCAAGAGGGTACCGACAGCTATGTTCTCTTTGGTTCGAATACGACATATGTTTGAATAGGAAGCCCCCAAATGACCTTGAGAGGTTTTTAACGACCCTGATTCGAATACGATCCAAGTCGGACCCAAAAGGGGTTAAGCTATGATTCGGATACGATCAAGAAGCCCCCAAGTGAGTTTGGCCTTGAGCCGATCAAGAGGGTTACGACAGCTATGTTCTCTTTGGTTCGTATACGACCTATGTTTGAACAGGAAGCCCCCAAGTGATCATGATAATTGCAGCTAGATTCGAATACGATCATAAGCCGGACCAAAAAAGGATAGACTTGATTGAAATATGATCAGCTCCTTAATAGTCATTGAGAATAAGAAATAACACAGATGCATAATCTTTAAAAAAAGAAAACAGACCGATGGTCTTACTTTATTACTTATCATGGTATATACAATGTCAAAGTATTTACATGATGAGAGTCGGTGGCTCAGGTGTAGTATGGCCGAAGTTGAGCAATGTTCCACGGCCGGCGGGTCTCCTCCTCTGACTTACGTGAGTCTTTGTGCTCTCGAACGTCAATGAGGTAATATGACCCATTGTTTAAGTTCTTACTGACCACAAAAGGTCCTTCCCAAGGTGGGGATAACTTGTGTGCATCTGACAGATCCTGATGAGCCGGAGCACTAGGTCGCCTTCCTGAAAAGTCCTGGACTTAACCCGGCGGCTGTGATAACGGCACAGGTCCTGTTGATAAATTGTTGAGCGGGCCGCTGCTAAGTCTCTTTCTTCATCCAACAAGTCAAGTGCATCCTGTCTGGCTTGTTCATTATTAGCTTCAACATAATCCGCCACACGGGGCGAGTCATGACAGATGTCACTAGGCAACACTGCTTTTGCTCCATAAACCAAGAAGAAAGGTGTGTAACCTGTAGACCTATTGGGTGTGGTGTTGATACTCCACAACACCGAGGGTAACTCCTCTACCCAACAACCAGGCGTCCGCTGTAAAGGAACCATAAGCCGGGATTTGAGCCCTTTCAAAATTTCCTGATTGGCTCTCTCAGCTTGACCATTGGATTGAGGATGAGCTACAGAAGAAACATCAAGCCGGATGTGCTCACGTTGACAAAACTCCTCCATAGCTCCTTGGGACAGATTAGTGCCATTGTTAGTGATAATGCTATGTGGAAAACCAAAACGGAAGATCACCTTTTTCACGAACTGAACCGCCATGGCCGCGTCACACTTACTCACAGGCTCCGCCTCAACCCTCTTAGTGAATTTATCAACTGCCACCAAGAGATGTGTCTTTTATCCTTAGACCTTTTGAAAGGTCCCACCATGTCAAGCCCCCAGACCGCAAATGGCCAAGTGATTGGAATCATCAGGAGCTCTTGAGCCGGCACATGCGCTCGTCATGCAAACTTTTGACATCCATCACATCTGCTGACCAGATCCTCTGCATCAGCGTGAGCCGTCAACCAGTAAAAACCGTGACGAAAAGCCTTGGCCACCAGAGATTTTGACCCGGCGTGATGACCACAATCGCCTTCATGAATCTCACGAAGTATTTCTTGACCTTCTTCGGGGGAAACGCAAGGCTGAAACGCTCCGGAGACACTGTGATGGTATAATTCTCCATCCAAAATCGTCATTGACTTAGACCGCTGGGTTATCTGTCGAGCCAGGGCCTCATCTGCTGGCAACTCTCCCCGGGTCATGTAAGCCAAGAATGGTACTGTCCAATCTTGGACGACATGAAGAGCCCCCACCAACTGCGCCTCCGGGTCAGGAACAGCTAAATCATCTTCTATGGGCAACTTGACAGAGGGGTTATGCAAAACATCCAAAAAGGTGTTAGGCGGTACCGGCTTAAGGCATCAGCCGCTTCGTTCTTTCGACGGTCAATGTGCTCCACCTGATAGCCTTTAAAGTGCCCTGCAACAGCATCAACCTCCCGACGATAAGCCGCCATGAGAGGGTCCTTGGAATCCCACTTGCCCGATACCTATTGAGCCACTAGATCTGAGTCGCCAAGACATCTGACCCGGCTCAAACTCATCTCTTTTGCTACTCGAAGACCATGGAGCAAGGCTTCATACTCTGCTGCGTTGTTAGTGCAAGGAAACATCAATCATAACACATAACAAATTTGTCACCTCGCGGAGAGGTTAACACAACTCCAGCCCCCGAGCCTTCCAACTGTCTGGACCCATCAACATGAATAGTCCAATACTTGTTGTCTGGTTTCTCTTCTGGCATCTGCATCTCTGTCCAGTCATTAATGAAGTCAACCAGTGCTTGACATTTGATCGCAGTACGTGGCACATACTTCAACCCATGAGACCCAAGCTCAATTGCCCACTTGGTGACTCGCCCAGTGGCTTCTCTGTTTTGAATGATGTCTCCCAAAGGAGCAGAGCTGACCATGGTGATTGGATGTCCCTAGAAATAGTGCTTAAGCTTCCAGCTTGCCATGAACACCCCATATACAAGCTTCTGCCAATGTGGATATCGTTGCTTGGATTCAATTAGCACCTCACTGACGTAATAAACAGGCCGTTGAACCGGATGCTCCTTGTCAGTCTCCTTGCGCTCCACCACAATAGCCACACTAACAGCTCGTGAGATGGCGGCTATGTATAACAGCAACGGCTCTTTCTCAATTGGAGCAGCCAGGACCGGCGGCTCAGCAAGCTGTGTCTTCAGATCTTCAAAAGCAGAGTTCGCAGCATCACTCCAAAAAAAATCATCTGTTTTCTTCATCATCTGATACAGAGGCGTTGCCTTCTCCCCTAACCGGCTTATGAACCGGCTCAAAGCAGCAACACGGCCCGCTAGCCGTTGAACTTCATTGATGCATGTTGGTCTAGCCAGGGATGTAATTGCCTTGATTTTCTCCGGGTTAGCATCAATACCTCGGTTAGACACCAAAAAAACCCAAGAGCTTTCCGTCTGGGACTCCAAAAACACACTTGGGCGGGTTAAGCATCATTTTGTAGACCTGGAGATTATCGAAAGTCTCTTCCAGATCTGTGACCAAGGTTTCCTCTTTCTTGGATTTTACCACTTTATCATCATAATAAGCATGAACATTACGCCCAATTTGATTGTGAAGACAATTTTGCACACACTGTTGGTAAGTCGCCTGGGCACTCTTAAGCCCAAAAGGCATAGACACATAGCAGAAAGCTCCAAAAGGAGTAATAAAAGATGTCTTCTCCTGATCCTTGACCACCATCTTGATCTGATGATAACCGGAATAAGCATCCAAGAAACTCAAACGTGTGCAACCCGCCGTAGCATCAATGATCTGATCAATACAGGGGAGAGCAAAAGGATCAGCCGGACAAGCCTTGTTCAGATCGGTGTAATCTACACACATCCGCCAGGTGCCATTCTTTTTAAGTACAAGCACCGGGTTAGCTAACCACTCTGGGTGAAAGACCTCTACAATGAACCCGGCCGCCAAGAGCCGGGCCACCTCTTCTCCAATAGCCTTGCGCCTTTCTTCATTGAACCGTCAGAGAAACTGTCTGGCAGGTTTGAATTTTGGATCAATATTAAGAGTGTGCGCAGCGAGTTCCCTCAGGACACCCGGCATGTCTGAAGGTTTCCATGCAAAGATGTCCCGGTTCTCACGGATGAACTCGATGAGCGCGCCTTCCTATTTCGGATCCAAGTTTGCACTGATGATGAACTGCTTGGATGAGTCGCCAGGCACAAAGTCAACCATCTTGGTGTCATCAGCTGATTTGAATTTCAACACCGGCTCATGCTCTGTTGTTGGTTTCTTTAATGATGTCATGTCTGTCGGGTCAACATGATCCTTATAAAACTTTAACTCCTCTGTTGCACAAACAGATTCAGCATAGGCGGCATCACCTTCTTCACACTCCAAGGCTATCTTCCGGCTCCCATGTACTGTAATGGTGCCCTTATGACCCGGCATCTTGAGCTGTAAATACACATAACACGGCCGAGCCATGAACTTAGCATAAGCCGGCCGCCCAAACAGAGCATGATATGGGCTTTTGATTTTAACCACCTCAAAGGTTAATTTTTCTGCTCTGGAGTCATACTCATCCCCAAAGGCTACTTCCAGCTCAATCTTACCGACTAGGTATGCCGATTTACCAGGTACCACACCGTGAAAAATAGTGTTGGATTGTTTAAGATTTTTATCAGTCAACCCCATCCGGCGGAACGTCTCATAGTAGAGGATGTTGATGCTGCTGCCTCCATCCATGAGTACCTTAGTGAATTTGTATCCACCAACCTGAGGTGCCACTACCAAGGCCAAGTGACCCAGATTATCAACCCGGGGTGGGTGATCCTCTCTGCTCCACACAATAGGCTGCTCTGACCAACGTAGATAACATGGAATCACCCTCTTGTGGAGCTTCTGGTCCCTCTTACATAAACTAGTGGTAAATACATGGTATTGCCCACTACTCAGCTGTTTTGGGTTGCTCTGTAACCGGATTGTTGCTGCTGATTACCTTGGCTGGGTTGTTGATTATATCCTCCTTGGTTACCAGGATGGCCCTGACCGTGAAAACCTCCTCCACCTGAACCGGCGCCGGGGCCGTGAAAACCGCCTCCTCCTGAACCGCCACTTGGGCCGTGACCTCCATCAAACGCATTTGAATTTTTAAACTCCTTCATGATCGTACAATCTTTCCACAGGTGGGTAGCTGGCTTCTCCCGGGTGTCGTGCTTTGGACAGGGTTCATTCAATAACTGCTCAAGGGTGGGACCTGACCCGCCCGACCGAGGGGGCTGTCTGCCCTTGCGCCGTTGATTACCGCCCAGTGCATTTGTGTTAGCAACAAACTCATCAGCCTTACATTTATTACCTCCCTGATTTGTCGGGTTATGCTGGTGACCCTTGCCGTTGCCGTTTTTCTTTCCCTTCGTTGTCTTTTCTTCGTCAGACACTGGGTCCTTGGTAGTATCAGAATCAGCGTACTTGACCAGAGCCGCCATCAATGTTCCCATTTCATTACAGTAACGCTTGAGCCGCCCCAGCTTCTGCTTCAGAGGTTCAAAACGGCAATTTTTCTCCAACATCAAGACTGCTGAGCCGGCATCCATCTTATCAGATGAATTTATGATCTCCTTGACCCGGCGCACCCAATGGGTTGTGGATTCACCATCTCTTGCTTGCAATTGGTTAGGTCCACAATCGACATAGGCTGCTTACACGTGTCCTTAAAGTTCTAGATGAACCGGGCCTTCAACTCCACCCATGAGCCGATAGAATTGGGTGGCAATCCCTTCAACTAAGTACGAGTTGTTCCATCTAACATCATAGTGAAATACTTGGCCATTGCAGCATCACTGACCTCCAATAACTCCATAGCCATCTCGTAACTCTCAATCCAAGCCCCAGGCTATAAGTCAGCTTTGTAATTAGGCACCTTATGAGGCCCCTTAAAATCCTTTGGTAAACACTCATTACGTATGGCCGGCACCAAGCAAGGATCTCCTCCGGTTCTTGTGGCCACTCCTGCCTCGACCGAGGTTGCTGGATAAGCCGAAAAAGTTTGATGAGCCACCTGATCTGCTGCCATTTGAGCCGCTCGTTCCGCCTCTTGACGAATCCTCTCCTGATCCGCCAAGTGAAGGGCTCCAACCCGCACCGGCTCATGCTTGTATGGCCGGTTGTGGCGTTGAGCATTGCTTGACATTTCTGCAGATTCCATATTCCTACTGTAACTCGGGCTCCGGCTTGGGCGAGGAGTTGAGTGGATCCTGTCTCGACTGTAGAAGTATGTATCCTGCTGCGCCAGAGCTATTTGAAGAAGTTCTCTTACCCTCCGTGTTTCAATTGCCTTCGGCGAGTCACCTTCCATCGGAAGAGCCGCCAAACAAGCCGATGCTGCGATGAGGTTTTCCAAAGGGTTGGAGAAGTGACCCGGCGGCGTTGGGACATAATGAGGTGGAGCAGTATTTATGCGAGGTGGATTCATGGCGTGCTGCTGGACCGGTGCGTCGGGTGTTGTAATTCGGGGTGCCTCCGGCGGGTCACTTCCCCCGCCCCGGGTGTGTGAAAAAGATTCCTAGGATCGAGCGTCAAAGGCAGACGTGATTGGGTTTTCTGATGCATCCTCCTCATGACCTCATTTGACGCGTTTAGATCCACCGAGAGCCGAAAGGTCTCCACTTGAAGCTGTTGAGCACGAGCGTCCAAAGCCGCCCGCTCTGCTGCCATCCTGACTTCCTCTGTGGCTAGATTTTCCTTAGCTTGCACCATCTCTTCACGTACGCGTGCCACCTCTGCGTCATGCTGGGCTTTATCCACCGGCTCTACCATGGCAGTCAACAAAGTCGTCAGCTTATCCATGAGGTCCATCAAGATCTGAGTCGGTGGGCGCGCGGGGTCTCCTGACCCGGTTGCAGCCGACTTGGTAGCTGTTGCCACTGCTGCTGTAGAATTCTTCCCGGGCTGCGTCCCTGCCATGAAGACTCCGACCTAATTCGGCGGCTCAAGAGGGTCCGGAATACTGCTGCCATCGGAACAGCCCCCGAGCATGCCGTCCTGCAGCTGGTACAAAGAGTCTGTCTCGCCTGTTGATGATGCAGTGTCAGAACAGACGGCCGTCTCACCGCCCTCCACCGATCCTTCACAATAGTCACCGCCGTGGATGCAGCCCACGAAGGCATGCTTCACGGCAGATTGAACACAGACGGTCCTGGCGCGCTGAGCCATTTCGATGAGGTTGGTGTGGACGTCCGGCTCAGGTCCTGATTCGCCGATCCGGCCTATGAAGACGTGAATTCCGCCGAAGGGGACTCGGTATCCATACTCAATTGAACCGGCCTCGGGGCCCCAGCCTTCGTCGTTGATGTAGAGCTTGCCGCGATGACTCTTGGTCATCCGGCCCACAGCGTATCCCTTGAGCCCTTCGAAGTTGCCCTTCAAGAACTCCAATCCACCATGCGCTGGCCCCACGGTGGGTGCCAACTGTTGTGGAATTGTCACGCCAGATGTCCTAGAGCAAGGACTTAGTCGTAGGGCCATCGCACTAGGAAGCTTAAAGGGGTTAATCGTGACAAAGGACACGAGAGAGTTTTATACTAGTTCGGCCCCTTACGATGAAGGTAAAAGCCTACGTCTAGTTGGGATTAGTATTGCTGGGGTTTTGATCACCAAGAGGCTCAATTCGCCGGCTTGGTTATCGACTTGTTGTTTCTTGCCCTAAGACGCCACTGGGTCGTCCCCTTATATACACGGGTTGACGCCTGCTGGCTTACAGAGTCCCGGCCGGCTCATAATCGTGTCTGGCTCGGTGACTTCCTTTACATGCCTTTCTTCACAAGTCTTTCCCTACATACGGCGGTTCACAATATCGGACCTTAAACCGCCTTCAGGCCTTTGGTCCTTCTATAAAACTTAATAAACTATAATCTTGAATATTTACTGGGCTTCTTGTGTAACCCGCCATTGGGGCTGACCCGGCCCCTCCTGGGAGGGTCATAACTGATAGTAATATCCCCAACATAGGGTGACATAGAACTAGCTCCAATTCATCAATATAATGTAGGCATGTATACCGAATATAGTCATACATGCTTATGGAAAAGAACTTGCATGACATCTTTGGTCCTACCCTCCCGTGGCAGCGGGGTCCTAGCGGAAACTAAGGGATATTAAGGCCTCCTTTTAATAGAGTACCGGACCAAAGCATTAACACATGGTGAATACATGAACTCCTCAAACTATGGTCATCACCGGGAGTGGTCCCGATTATTGTCACCTCGGGGTTGCCGGATCATAACACATAGTATGTGACTATAGACTTGCAAGATAGGATCAAGAACTCACATATATTCATGAACACATAATAGGTTCAGATCTGAAATCATGGCACTCAGGCCCTAGTGACAAGCATTAAGCATAGCAAAGTCATAGCAACATCAATCTCAGAACATAGTGGATACTAGGGATCAAACCCTAACAAAACTAACTCGATTACATGATAAATCTCATCCAACCCATCACCGTCCAGCATGCCTACGATGGAATTACTCACGCACGGCGGTGAGCATCATGAAATTGGTGATGGAGGAAGGTTGATGATGACGACGGCGATGGATTCCCCTCTCTGGAGCCCCGAACGGACTCCAGATCAGCCCTCCCGAGAGAGTTTAGGGCGTGGCGGTGGCTCTGTATCATAAAACGCGATGAATCCCTCTCCTCTATTTTTTTCTCCCTGAACATGAATATATGGAGTTGGAGTTGAGGTCGGTGGAGCTCCAGGGGGCCCACGAGGCAGGGGCGCGCCCCCACCCTCGTGGCTAGGGTGTGGGGCCCCTGACCTTGATTCTTTGCCAGTATTTTTTATTATTTCCAAAAATAATCTCCGTGGAGTTTCAGGTCATTCCGAGAACTTTTGTTTCTGCACATAAATAACACCATCGCAATTCTGCTAAAAACAACATCAGTCTGGGTTAGTTCCATTCAAATCATGCAAGTTAGAGTCCAAAACATGGGCAAAAGTGTTTGGAAAAGTAGATACGACGGAGACGTATCAGTCATCAAACTCATCTAAGCATGGGCTAGCAAACTTAGTAAATGGGATTTCACATTTATCTAATCTATAGAGAGAATTTACCTTTACTACCTGTATCGGGTTATCAAGACCATGTGTTTCTTAAACAGGTGGCAAATTAAGACCATGTATTTCTTCAATAGGTGGTAAATTCTTAACATCTTCAGTTTTAATACTTTTTTCTTTCATAGATTTCTTTGCCTCTTGCATATCTTCAGGACTGAGAAATAGAATACCCCTTTTTAGGAGTTGGCTTAGGAGTTGGTTCAGGAAGTGTCCAATTATTTTCATTAGTCAACATATTATTCAATAACAATTCAGCTTGATCAACAGTTCTTTCCCTGAAAACAAAACCAGCACAACTATCCAGGTGGTCTGTGGAAGCATCGGTTAGTCCATTATAAAAGATATCAAGTATTTCATTTTTCTTGAGAGGATGATCAGGCAAAGCATTAAGTAATCAGAGAAGCCTCCC